>NW_018221904.1:33671-48143 GCF_001263595.1 Phalaenopsis equestris
AATTGGAGCATAAAGCATATTGGGCGATTAAAGAATTCAATTATAATTTGAAAGATGCTGGTGAGAAGAGATGGTTGGAATTAAATAAATTAGAAGAATTAAGAAATGAATCTTATGATAATGACAGAATTTATAAGGAAAAACTAAAGTTATGGCATGGTCGGAAGATTAACCAAAAGAACTTTGAACCAGCACAAGAAGTTTTGTTGTACAATACAAGACTGAAGTTATTCCCTGGGAAATTGAAGTCTCGTTGGGTAGGATCCTTTACTGTGACTCAAGTTTATACTTACAGAGCTGTTGAAATTGAAGATCAAAAGACAGGAAATAGATTTAAAGTAAATGGACATAGATTAAAACCGTATTTTGAGGGTAAAAGATCAAATTTTAAAGAGGTTTTAATGATCAATCAACCTGAATAATACCTGAATAGGTCAGGCTGATGACGTTAAACCAAGCGCTTTGTGGGAGGTAACCCATAGTTATCTTTATTTTTAGTGCGATTATAGTAATTTTATTTGAAATTATCGTTAGTTAGTGGTAGTATTACACTCTACTACTTTTATTTACTCTTGAATTATCATGAAATTATATATCTATAGAAAAATTGGAATGCATTTGGACCAGAGCGAAACTGTGCAATTTTTTCCTTGGGCACCAATAGCGCCATCAACGCCGCCGACGATGGGTTTTCCCAAGAACCAGGCAGTAATATTCTAAAGGCTCGCCGACGGTGCCCTCGACGCCACCGACCGTGAGGCCGGCGGGAAAACGGTTTCTAGAGTTTGAATGGGCGGTTTTTTGCAGTTTTAAGCGGGAGTTTCTCCATTTAAACTTCCAAATTCGATTTCTAAGTCCATATTTTCCCAAAACCAAAAAATCACTCCACCAAATTCATCCCTATGGCATCCAATTTCGCTAAAAACCATCACCCCCGAGTGTTCAATAAAAGAAAGTTCATTAGTTCTGAGGCCCAGCGAATCTTCAACACACAGTGCTGATGAAGAGGAGATTGATCAAGGAACGAGAATTTGTGAATCGAGGACTGAACAATTCTATGACACCAATTGAAGAGATGATTGTGCGGTGAAGATGAGAAGTGCTAAATTACACTACAGCCACCGTAGTTGTTCCTGTGGTAAGGTCAGTAAAGTTTGTAAAGAAAGTGCTATTATGAATTACTGTATCCAAATGGGACTGCCGATCAATATTGGATCGATAATTGTGAAGTCTGTTTTGGGGTTGATCGTTCATGGATCAACTTATGGGCTTGGACATCCTTCCACAATTTTCTTATTTTGTAGCCAGTCCCAAGTATCTTATGAGAATTGGGAAAATGTACTTCTACCTTGGAAGGCTTTGGACCCAACTGAGAGATTCCCAACCTATGAAGATGAAAATGATATGACTATCATTGTGGATCAATCGTCCTAGAATTCACTGCCTGTCCAACCTTTAGTTTCAGACAAAACACTGGTGATCCTACGCAGAATAAAGAAATTGGAGAAAGAGGTACAAAATGTTATGAATGTAATTAATAATATCTCTGATTTTTTTGATCATCTAGACTAAAGGATGAAAGAACATTTTAGTCACTCTGGACATATCGAAGACAGTTTGATAAGGCTGATGAGAAGGATGAAACTGATAAAAGAGGATTCTACTGAAGAATTCCTATACCAACCCTTCTACAATCTCTTCGTTCATGTTCAATCGATGGGTGATATCAGAGTAGAAACGAGCACGGAATCAGACGAGTTGTAGATTTACTGTGCTACCTATGTGTTTATGTGTGTAATTTGATTTGAACTTTATGTTCGGTTTACTTTAGAATTATGCTTTTAGATCTCTGTATAGTTGAGACTAAGCATAGAATGTTTGTTTCAGCATTTTGAGTGTTGTGGCTTGGCTTGCGATGCTGATTTGATGTATTGAGGTTGAGAAAATACCAACTTAGGTGTGTCATGAAATGTGTATTGTAACTATTGGAATTTATATATAATTGTGATGTTTTGTGTTGTGAATGTTCATTTGAGTTAGTACATCATTTAATCACTTAAAAATTATTTATAAAATGATTAAATGGTTGTCGTTGAGGCTTGGAATTGATCAAAATCGCAAAAATCTGGAAATTGGACATTTTTAATAGAGCCCGCCGACGACGCCTCCGACGACGCCCTCGACGCTGCTGATGACAGATTTTTCCCGAGAGTTAGGTTAAAAATTCAATAGAGCGCGCTGACGGCATCGAACACCCCGTGACGGCGAGCTCGCGAAAAAACACCTTTAACCGCGATTTTGACCTGTCAACTACCACTATTCATCATCCCCTTCCTCCTAAAAATGCAATTTTTGACCTAGGGCTTGAGAGATGATTTTTGACCTAGGGCTTGGGAGATCTTGGATTTGAGGTGATTTCAAGGCTTTTGACACCAGATTTGATCATCTCTTGGTAATAGCTTCACTCCAAACTAAAAATATTTGATTTTCACCATGAATTTCTTCCAACTTTCTTCCACATTGAGAAAATCCAAAAATTTGAGGATGTGAAGAAAATATTGGGAAGAAATTCATGGAATTTAGTTTTGAAATATTAGAGTCACTCTTGGAAGCCTATATTTGAGTTTTTGAAGTATATTTTGGAAATTTTTATGATTTTGATTAGATTGACATGGCTCCACGACAAAAGAGATGACTTGAATGTGACGAGTCTCGCTTCGTCAATGCGAAGGCTCAGTCAAGATTTGCTTCCATATTTGAAGGAAAGAAGTGTATACAAGACTGAGTTTTTCAAAGTCCTGGAGGAGAAATTGAGCGGGTTATTGCCGAACGGACGTGGGATAACTTCTATTATACCACCAACAAGGCTGCTGCTACTATTGTAAAGGAATTCCATGCCAATGTGTACTATGTTGAAGATGGAATTATTCAAGTGCGGGGATTTCCTGTCAAATTTAATGTCGCCCGCATTAACACCTTTTATGAGATCCCAGACTCCTATAGCTGCCAATATGAATCCTTCAGTACTATGGAAGACCTACTGAATGATGTAATCAACTTTCTCACAGATGGGAAAGGAGTATGGAAGACCAAGCAACGAGAACGGGTAAATTTTTCTGCTTTCATGTTGAATGCCACATCTAAAGCGTGACATTATTTTATTTCCTCTACTATGTTACCGACTTATCACCATAGTGAGGTAACTAGAGATAGAGCTATTCTGAATTTATGCATTCAGAATAATATAAATATAAATGTGGGGAGAATTATTTTTAGGAATATATTGAGTATGGCAAAGAGTGAAACAAGTGGAGGTTTAGGTAATCCTGACCTCATTTATGCACTTTGCCAATTATCTGGAGAAGAAGCTGGAGCTGAAGAAAAATGTGTTTACCCTATGAAACTCATTAGTAAATCTAATTTAAAAACTTTTGAATCCCATGAGAAGTGGAGATCTGGGAGTAGGAGTCTAGAACCTTCTACTAGTAGAGATGTCCCCTCTACAAGTTATGACCTTCCACCTTCTAGTTCCCCTACTCTGAGTCTAGCTCCTATATCTTGAATGATTTGATGAATGAGTTGACCTTGCATAGGAAGAGTATAGAGCTAGTAAATAAAAGAATTGAGGATTTAGAACAAAGAAATGATTATCATAATGAGTATTTACAGAGACATTCTGATTTTGAGGTAGCTTATTACGAAGCTCAGGCCCGTCACTACAGAGGTGAGCCTGATGTTACATTTCCTGAATGCCCCTGTTATACTCAATATCCACCCAATCCTCCTGCTGATCAAGGCGATGATGATATAGCATGGGACTTTGATATCTAAATGTAATTGATGTACTTGTACTTTCATTTTTGTAATTTGTGTAATTGAGACAAATGTTGTTTGTATTTTTAATTTTTATGTTGTAATTGGATAATTTCTAATTATTGTCTTAAATGTTTAATGTGATAGTTGATAGTTGAAATGTGCATGTTGTGCATGTGTAGTTTATAGATGTTGATTAGTACTTTGTTGTTTGTAATGTGATGTGATTTTTGTTTGCATTTTAGTACTTTTGTAATTGTCTTTTGTTTTTAGTATTGTGGATGTGTTAGATGTGTTAGCGAAATGTTGTGTTTAGGTAATGTCTAGTTCTGCAGTTATTTCAAAATTTTATTACCCAGCAAATTCTCTAATGATTTATATTTATAAAAAACTCCTAATGTTATAGACCAGGTGAAGTAAAAATTTTGAGAAGGACTGCAAAATTTCAGAATGAAGAAAATGCCTAAAGCACTGAGGTATGATTTTTATTTAGAATTTTTTTTCCACCTATATTATTTCATAATGAAAAATTTAAGTTTAGGGGAGAGAAGAAAAAGATTAACTATTAGATGTTCTCAATTTTATTTTCAAAAAATATTAATATGATTTTATGTAGTGAATTTAATTCAATTAACTATATTTTATAAATATTTAAATATTTTGATAGATTTAAAGGAATATTTTTGTAATGAAAATTAATTTTGTAGATTAAAATATTTGGTATAAAAGAATAAGACTATAGTTAACTATTTAAAGTAAAGAAAACTATATTTTGAAGTATTAATAATTTTGGAAATTCATTTGAAAAGAAAAGATTGAAGCTCAATGATGTAAAAGCTATGAAATATTTATAAGAAAAAGAAGACTTTGAGTTTCAAATTTAGGGAAAGGATGTTCAAAATCATTAAAGGCTATCCAGATATTGTAATCCTCACTTGAAAAAGGAAAAAGGAAGGATTGACAACAATCCCTAAAAAGAAAAGAAAAAATATATATAGGATTGAAAGCAATCCAAATGAAAAAGAGAAAAGAAAAAAAAGAAAATATAAAAGTGAGGAGAAGTTTGAGGAGATGCCTAATAAAAAATTGGCTTCACTAGACCTACTAAAAGGGAAAACTTAAATACATTGATGAACTTATATTTATGGATTAGATATTTTACTAGTAGTGTTCTCATGAAGTTCTTATCATTTGAATATGATAAGTGACTTAATATTACAACATATAATCATTATTGAAACAAATAGAAAGCTAGAACTCTTAAACTTGATGACTAGATAATCATGTACCTACACAGTTAATTCAATTACTTGAGTTTTTTCTGAAAATCTCACCATGTTATTTATTTAATTCAAACTTATAGCACTTTTAAATTAAAACTTTACTATTGTAGATCATAACTTTTATATAGTACTAAAATTACTTGATGACAAGTAATAGTTAAGTTTGGGGGATTTTGACAAAAAAAAATATGTTGAGATTTTCATACCTATTTTTCACTGTTTTTGATGATATTGCACTTTAAAGAACGATATTTTTGATGTTTTGTTGCAGGAATGATGAATTAGGGTCATTGGAGCAAAAATATGCAAAAAGGAACGAATTTGGAGCGAAAAGGACCAAAATGTGGAGATTTGAACTAAGGCACCAACGGCGAGCCCAACGGCGCTGACAGCGGGTTTTTCCAGAGACTATAGATCAATCATTCCAGAAGGCCGCCGACGGCAAGATCGGCAGTTATGTCCAAATATACATTGGATGGGGATGAATTTTGGAGGGATGCTTAAGCAACTCATGGGAAAACTCCTCTACAACTTTAAAAGAACATTTTGACCGAAAATTAGAAGACTCTCGTAGACTCTCTTAGTAATTTTAGATAAGTTTCAGCATTTTAGAGAGTTCAAAGTAGTTAGGTTGTGAGGAATTCTTCGAAAGATTGTAAGAATGGAGGGAAAGTGAGAGATTTCCTCCACCTTGCCGCTTCGAAGAAGAATTCTGTGTGATGTAAAGAAAGGAAGAGATTCAGAGGAACTTCGAGGAGTTTGCTTTGGGGAGGAATTAGATATAAGTGTTATTTACTTGTTGTAGTTTGTATGACTTTGTTTTTATATATGAATTTCAAGAAGTTTTGTTGTATCTTCCCCATGATTCTTTAAGTAGTTTTCTCTTTCTTTCTTCTTGTCTTGAGAATTATGAAATGGTGATTTGAATTAGTTGAGTCCTGAAAATGTTAAAGAAGTTGTGATGATCTTTTCACTTTGATATTAATTTTCTTTCAATCTGGCCAATTGATTTGTTAAAATATGTTGAGTTTTACAACTAAAGTGAAGATTACATCCAAGATTCAGGGAGATCAAAGCCTTTGGAGTTGGGTGCAAATAAATAGGGAAATATAATTATTGGGCATAGAATTGGAGATTTTAGAGTGACAGACTAAAATCCTCAATTAGGTCCTATCGTTTGGGTGTTTATGTGTAGATGTTAGCCCTCATGTGAGGGGAACGTGGGAGCTCCAAGTGCGAGCCGGTGTCCTCTCAACCTAGCTGCAGAATCAGTAACCAAGCATAAGATTACTCAATGTTCTTTATGTCTGGACTAAAGGGTAAAGAAGATGTATGCTCCTATTTGGCACAACACAATTTGAACTGCTTCATTTCATCCATTCACTATATTTTCTTGGCAAGGAGAAGGATGCTTTCTTATATATTGAATTTCACATTAGAACTTTGTTATTAGAATTAGTTATTTAAGAGTTATTACAAATACATAATTATTTCAATTGCCTATAGTGACAGATAAACAATTTGAACTATATTGTTGGGATTGAGTATTGATTTTCTATAATCCTAATTCGTAGCTTCTAATATTACTCCCTGTGGGATCGATATCTAGGACTCCATTAGAGCCCTGTATTACTTGAGCGATACATATACTTGCGTTGATAAGTGCGACTTTAACATTATTGAATATTATACATATACATCCTTATCAAATCTATAACCGTTGTCAAGTTTTTGGTATCGTTGCTAAGAAATTAAATCTTCTAGTAAGAGTAGTAAATACTTGTATTTTTAAGCACATATAAAGTCGCCGGTCAGCGTTTCAAATGACTCCTTTCATGGTGATCAGAAAAACCCCATACATGTTGTTATATGGGATGGAAGTTGTGCTTCTGAATGATTAAAATCATCATAGTCAAAGAATGGTGGCATTAGCATCATTTGACTAACGGGACTTAATCATGTTGTATTAAGCCAATAACAAAAAGTGTTGCTTTTGCTAGACCTTACACAGGAGAAATTAACTGAGTAAGTGCTTAGACAATAAGAGGTAAAGAGGTGGATGGCTCGGTACTACAACAAGCATTTTTGAGTGAAGACTTTCATGGTTTGAAACCATATGCTAATAAAAAGTTGACCTATCCGTGTGAGGAGAAGCATGGGGAAGCTTGACTAGCCATGGATTGAGCCATTCATCATCGACAAGCGGGTCACCCTTGGATCATATAAGTTGTGGATATACATGAGAAAGAAGGTGCCTTAGACATGCAGTGGAAATTAATTGAAGATATTCTTTCCTTAGGACAAAATTTTGTATCTAGACAATAAAATTTGTTATCATTAATACCCTTATATTTTATTATCAATTTCATAAAAAATTATTGAGATAAAATTTCTTCACATTTTGCATGTGATCTAAGGTTTTGTGATTTAAGCTTTGACCGATGCTCAGGGAACTCAAGAAGTACATCTAAGAGTTGTAAAAATCCAACTGATACTAGGGGAACTCAAACTAGTCTTTTGGCAGTGGTTCTACTAAAGCGACAAAATTGATAACGATGGGTAACAACCGATCAATAAAACTTCTTAAGAAACCAATAAGAGGCTTGACATCCAATATGAAGGATATACAAGACTGACCACAGTGTTTATGCATCATTAGAACTTATATATCATAGGTCAAAACTGTTCAAGCTCTTCAGACAACATTTCCTTCTCATCAACGACAGGATTTGTAGTCAGAGCCAAGATTTCGTACTCATTTCCAACTCCGATTATCTGAGCACCTCTGCCTTGTCTACTTCCTCCATCTCTTCAACCCTCACCAACTTTTGCTCAGATTCTAGCCATTCCTGTTGCTCTTGATAAGGATGGTCAACTAAAGATGAGAAGCTTTCCACAACATATAAATAACTTGACCCATAACCTTACCCATACTGATTAAAACACAACCAATTAAGTTGATCCTGTGGACACAAAACCAATTAAGCTTAGTCGATCACTCCAGAAGGATTCAACATCCTAAAAGGGCAACCGCTTCACCAAGTCCTTCAAGGAGGATTTTAGGACGATCAACTCCGCCATCATTGTTCGAGCTTTGGTTGCTTTTGCATGACACTTGGTCTATTTTCATTGGCACCCCAATCTGTTTCTCACCTGACCCAAGCAAAGCCAAATCACCATCTAAGACTACCGAAGTCGGATCATCTGCACCAGAAAACACAATAAATTAAAAAAGAGTTGCAAAAAAATATCAAATCCCACAGGCAAGATTGAAGCCCCCCCCCCCCCCCCCCCCCCCCCAGATTCGATTCAACTCTGGTACAATAAATGGCGTGGCAGCCTCAGTGGAGAGAACCGATTATAGTGATGGAAGAATGCAAGAAGCCATTTGAGTGACAAGATCAACCAAAGGTGCATTGCAACACAAGTTTAGACAGCTGGATCAATAATCAGGCCAATGGATGAACATATATTGACTTATTACCGAGGTACAAATCGTGCTATCACACTTGATCTGACAGAAGGAGTGTAACCATTTTTCCTTTCTTAATAACTATTTTCTTTTTCCTTACACTTCCTTGGCAATCTTATCCTTTCATATTCCCTAAGGCAAAACAGGCAGATCTTTATTTGGGATATCACCAAGGGTTACGATACATTCTCCATCACAACACGCGAAAGTTGTCCAACTCAAAAGTTGAAAGATGTGGAGTAAGCTAGGCAAGGGGAGTCACACCGTGCTATATTTACAAGAATCAAAGACGTGAAAATCAAAGGAATTGATTATTGAATCATTGATTAATAACACATGTGGTCAACCGTTGTAATAAATTATTTTATTCTTATCGTAACATCACTCTTAAGAAGAAAGAGAAATAGAAAACTAAAATATGTATATTAGGAATGTGTTAGCGCTGATCTTAGAGAGATCTAAAGGTCTAGAAAAAAAGAAAACGGTGAAGAATAGCCCATGGCCAAAAGATCATGAGACCCACTTATTGGACTGAGTGGAACTATATGATCCAAACTAGTAAAGCCAAAACCAACCGAGCAATAAGGAGGACAAAAAGATGACAAAATGAACAAAGCCTAAACCATTCGGCCAGATGCGAGATGAAAGAACATTTGAACTAACCATTAAAGAAAAATCTATTGGATTAAAAAAGTCTACCTTATATTACAGCTAATCCAAGGGAAGTTACAGTTCCACAGTATGTTTAGCCATCCTATGAATGCCCAGGAGATCCTCATTAAGAATGAAAGATCGACAACCAGACCATATGAATAAACTGATCAATATCGATTAAAGCTAAAAAAACTGAGCTGATCTCTTATACCTGAAGCCGACTAAACTTAGGAGGTCGAGCCAGAAGATAACCAAACGACACGCTCATACATTCAAAATCCCATAAATACTCTAGTACGGATCCTTTCAAAATATAGACAATAATGTAAAATTATTATTGTACTATCTTTTCTAAAAATAGAAGAAAATTTTAATGAATAAGACATGACACATTAATATTCTCTCTCTCTCTCTCTCTCTCTCCAAACAGTCCAAAAAAGTGAATACGAAATTGGCTGAGATCATCAATTCAAACACGAACACAAATACCTTCAAGTATTATCAATTTGGTTTAAGAGGAAGTACTTCGGATTTTACCTAATTTAAGAAAGAACAACTAGGTATAACTGTGTTCTAATCAAAATTTAAGTAGAATATATCTCAAAACTGTTAAATTAATTTTTAAATAAAAAAACACAAATTTTGATTGGATGTATATATCATAGAATTTAAAAAATTATAAATAATATGATTATTTAATTTTTAAGGTCATCGAAACCAACGCTGAACCGAGGATATTATAAACCAGTTTTTTTTTTTTTTAATATAGAAACTAACAAAATCTACGATTTGCAGATCTGGAGCAAAAATGTCGACAAAGAGAAATGAAAGCAAACATTAAAAAAATAATCAACTGAAACTTAAAAATTATGGCAGAACATCATACAACTTTTATTTGGATGAATTTAAATTTTTTTGAATTCAATATTAATTCCGTGAAATACAAATTATTTATATGCAATTGTAATGTCGAAATAAACTCAAATGTTCCTAAATCTAATCCAAAAATTTATAAATCCATCCGACGCAAACCATTAGAGAACACGTGCCACTAGAACGAACAACTTTCTTGGGAAAGCCGATACCCAAGATTAAAAAAAATGGAAAAAAAGAACAGCAATTGCATTTAACGGTCTAGAAACAAGATCTTAAAAAGAGTGGAAGAGAAGAACCCTAGAACGGTGCGGGTGCGTAATAGAAGGGCCTTCCTGCGAAAACCCCATCTCGGGGTACATCGTAGTGCAAACTATGCTTTATTTTCTCAAATCCATTGGCGAAAACACCAAAACCGAAGATGAATCCAATGGCGATGATCAAAAGAATCAGCAGCAAGCAGCAGCAGCAAGCTTTCCCTGGGCAACACATCTTTCCGTTTTCCTCTCCAGGAAGTGAGAAAATAGGGGGTGAAGGAGAACAGGAAAGACAGAGAGATAAGAGGGAAGATGTCCAGAGCGCCGGAGTTAGCGAGTGATTTCCGTTGGTGTGGGTGAGGCATATAGAGAGAGGGGATAGAATGAGATTGAAATGAATTTGTACCGCTCTTATTGTTAAATTTGTGTGTCGTGTTCGATTTTAATTACTGAAACTATTTTTTTATTAGTGAGATAGCAATTGGTGCAGGACCCGATTCTGTGATTGGTGGATTTGGTAACGGCGACAAGGGTTTTGACTCTTTCTGCGGATGTTTTTTTGTACTCATTGTCACGCTAAGAACGGTTTGTTTTTTATTATGAATAAGAGGCAATGATAATTCTGAACGGGGAAAGTATCGTAACTCGTAAGGGTGTAACGGCCAAGTTTATCGGTTAGTTCGTTCAAATTTGTTTTTGTAGATAAGCCTTCAGTTGAGTTCGATATGTCTGAGACAAATTTGAATTAAACTTGACTTGATTGGTAAAATGTTATTAAAGTTGTTTAAACACTATATTTAACTTTCTCATTTCAATTAAATTTTATTACTAAATCCATAATTAGTTTTTTTTTAAGTTTTTTACAATAGTTTTTTGAATCAAAAATATTTTATATCCTTAATAATAAATGATCCAATTCATGGGTTGGCTTTAACTAATAGAATTAAGCATGGACTCTGCCAAAATTTAAGTAATTAATCAAGTTCAAGGTGAAGTAGTGGGTGACTCGAGCGAAATTTATTTACACCTCTTATTAGTATCAAATGAATATCTCGATTTCTTATTTATTTTTATTTTTCAAATAAATTTAACTAAAAATTCACAGGCATCACATATATTCTAAGTCTCAAACATATGACATCTTGTCTAGAAACCTAAAATTGGATTCAACGACGCAGGCTGCATGTATTCTTAATTGAAAACTTAATCGAGAAATCTGTTAATATGTGCTATTTCTAAATAAATCTAGACCAAACATGTAGGACATTGATTTTTTCTTTTTTTTACATAGAGTATTACTTTTAAATTTTATTTTGCATGCTAATGTTTCCATAAACAAATAAGATTAATCCCAAGATGATTCACTAAAGATTTGCTCAAAATTATTTGACACGATCCCCAGCAAAATCAAACCTATTTAACGAGGGTTCTAATCGATCTTTGATTCAAGTCAAACATTGTTAGCTTACTTTATTCAGTGCAAAAAGCTAATCTGATTTCAATCAATTTTCAACCTTATAAAATAAATTCTTAGTCAAATATACAAGCTCGTGAATTTATGAATTCATATATAGTTTTAAATATACATTAATTTAAATTAATACTTGAAAATTTCATTTGTATAATTGTTCAAAATATCCACTTGTTTTCAATATAGCCTAGGCCACATTAGAGCCATCTCATTAATTATAATGAATAGAGTTTAATGGCAGATCAATGATAATAAAATCACCAAGAAGAAATCACCTAAGCATGTGAATTTGCCACCAAATTCATGTTTCCCAAGCAAATTAGCAGATTCTCTCTATAGGCATTGAGAATTGCTTGTGTCTAAAGCCAAATCTATCAACAAAAAGGTTAGAAGGGGAACACATTCAATCAATTACATAGATACCGTAATTTTTTTGGCAATCACCTAAAATCCCAAAGTAACTCTCCATAAGCTCTCTTGTTCTCACAACTCTTACTCTTAATTTGATAAATTTTTAGTTGTAAAATTTCGTATCACCCGCTAACAAATTTGGAATCAACTTCCTCAGCATTGCAGTGAGTATAGATAATATCTATGTCAAGAAATTAAGCAATGGATCACTTGAATGAAAGAGAGAAATGAGTGCTAATAGAATAAAAAAGTCTTGTCACTTCCTAGCAATCGAATCAAATGAAATGTAACTTGAGAACAATGTTTCAAAAAATCTTGAATGATTTCAAAAAAATATTTCTCATATTCATCTTTGTTAAGAATAGTAAAATGATTGATATCTTTCGGCATGTATAAGTTTGATTTGGAAATAAAAGTATTCTAGTTTTCTTCTTTCATTAATAGATTTCTTCAAAATGTACTTCGTCACCTAATCTAATTTTTTGTATAGTCATATTTGGATTGAACTCATAACTTGTTGAATTTTATAATAGTAAAATCTTTTGTTACCTATATAACTAGACATCCTTCATATAGTTCATCAACACAACTCCTCATTTGCGGCGGTGTTTATGATTTGGGTATATAGCTTCCTTTGTGGCTTGTGTTATTTTCAATGAGAGTTGTATTTTTATAGCTTGTTGAAAATCTTTGAAACTTTGTTAAACTAAAACTATTTTCAACAGCTAGACGGAAAAAATAAAAAACAGCATGTTAATTAAAAACAAAAGTTTTTTTTTTTTATATAGTAAAGAGACTGTTGCTTTTTTACTTGTCTGAAATCCCTCACTCGATGAAATTTTCGAGGGTTGTTCTGATATGACGTTTTACCGATGGGTTATAATCATAAGTTTATGCCAAAAGAATAACCGTCATTTAGTCGTCAGTTCTTCAACTGATAGTTTTTTTTAATCGGTTTTAGGTTGATGTATAGCCAATCATTGGATAGCTGGAAGGCCATCACAAAGATGTATATTAAATAAAAATAAATAATATTCTTTCTTTCTTCACAATTTACACACCTGATATCACAACATCAAATTTACCAATCTAAATATGCATTAAACAAAAACCACATGAATGGGCTCACAAATTAAAATAGAAATAATCACAATGCAATGAAACAGTGAATGAAATAATATGTCCATACATAATAAAACATTGTAAATATGTCTCATAAAATAAATTAATAAGAAAAATCCTAATCATCATTCATCTCTTCTTCATTCTATTCCTCAATCTCCTTCTCTATCAGCAATTTTCCACCCTTGCGTGCTTGACATTGCAATGCATCTAGTTTGTTTTCATTTTGGCCTCCATATTGGACTTTATCTCAACGAGCTTAGCAATAAATTGGGCCTCTATATTAGCACTGAATGTGTGGACCTACATATAAATCTTATCCTCCAAGGAGTTAGAACTAGATGCAACGAATAAGGTAAAGGTACGATGTGTGTCATATGCTTGTGCTTGTGAACCCAATCTATAATTTTTCCTTTCTTCTTTCCCCCAACAGCCTCTCTCCAAATCTCATAATCAAACTAATCATGCCCGAGATCGTAAGTCCTTCAGTGCACTAAGTTTGTGTCTCCTTTAGCTGCTCAAAGGTTTCCTTCAAAAAATATACTCTATGATTAGAGGAAAAATTAAATTCCAAATTACTTAAATTATATAATAATTCATTATCGCATAGGTGGGGGTCATCTGAGATTTATTATCAACCTAGGTATGGTTTGACTACCATTTATAGGTGCGCACATGTACCCCCACAATAGTGGGCTCTCGTCCATACTTCAGAATTTATTAAGATGACTAATTACTAAATAATTATTTTACCCTAAAATTTAGTATACAACTTAACTTTTATCATCCTCCTCTAGTACTAAGTATGTGGGAGCATCCTAACAGTATGCTTGTAGGCCTTCAAGACACTGCAACGAGAATGCTAATTTTCTATTGCCTGCTGACCTTTCTTTTGGTAGTCCACAGTATCATAGGCTCTATGCAAAGAATTGTACACCTCCTTCCTGAGGCACAAAAAGTGCTTATGTTTCTTCGGTATGTCACCTAACATGTAATAAAAATAGTCCCCCTTTAGTTTAATAGCTCCTGATGTGTGCATTGTGCTCGAGGTGTCTGGAGAATTGCCTCTACAAAATAAAAATAAATATTTTAAATGAGTAAAATTATGTATATATA
>NW_018221904.1:49216-92962 GCF_001263595.1 Phalaenopsis equestris
AAATATATATATATATAAAGTATACCCAAAACTTTTTAAACCACATATCACAAATTTCTATCAGGATCTCGTTTCATGTGTGGTTCGAAGCATCATACTTGCTTCGTAAGATTTATCTTGCAACATGGAGAGCCTGTATAAAGGGAAAACATTTAAAAAGAGGATATATATTGTTTAATAAGCATAATTTTATTATTTTTTAGAATTTTTTTTCAGTTTTAATTTAAAAAACTTATGTATGACCATATGATCTAGCACTAACATGAGGCTTGTGCTAGCCGATGCATCTCAATGAATAGTGGTAAAGGTCTATACTAGGAGTAGAAGGTCCTATCACAGTATTTGGCAGTGGTGATGGTATGGTGGGAGGAGTGGGATGTAAGAGCATCAGGGTGAAGGCTTGTGGAGAGAGAGCAAATAAAATGGTCAATATGGTACTGACCAACACATATGCGTTCGTTTCTACAGTACTACTACATTGTCATCTAACGAGGACCTTCTTCCAATCATGACCATGACAATTTCCCCACATAGAGGGAAATCATCGCTAGCTCAAGAAAACATCTTTAACAAGAAAAAAGAAATTATTAGTCTACATAATGTTGAATAAAAGTACAATCAAAATGTAAAGAATAATCTACAAACTACTGGTACATAAAAAAGAAATCAAAGTAGTAAATAGAAGACAAAAATGTAAAGTACAATCTACAAAGTATTCATACTGAAAATAAAGTTTGAAGCGTAAACTAAAGAAGAAATTATAAATAGAAGACCAAACAATAAATAGAAGAAACATTTAATAATAAATGAAGTTTAATAACATACATATCTTATTCTACATCATTTAATGAGTGACTAGAGGATAAACTTAAAAGTTTTCATGAAAAGCATCACAAACTTATTTACATCATTTAATTAAGCTTAAACTAAAGAAGAAATTATAAATAGAAGACCAAACAGTAAATAGAAGAAACATTTAATAATAAATGAAGTTTAATAACATACATATCTTATTCTAAATCATTTAATGAGTGACTAGAGGATAAACTTAAAAGTTTTCATGAAAAGCATCACAAACTTATTTACATCATTTAATTAAGCTTAAACTAAAGAAGAAATTATAAATAGAAGACCAAACAGTAAATAGAAGAAACATTTAATAATAAATGAAGTTTAATAACATACATATTTTATTCTACATCATCTAATGAGTGACTAGAGGATAAACTTAAAATTTTTCATGAAAAGCATCACTATACTAATTAAGAGTAATCTTTTCATGCGCACTACCATGATTCTTATGCATTTGCATATCTCAAACGTAAACTTTCATATTTATGCATGTAGGACTCAAAACCTCAATATCAAATCAAAAATAGCAATTTTATCACGTTTTAAAAGTGGAATACACATTTTCATGCATTGATTTAAGGAAACAAAGAGTGATGTATTGTAATATGAAGGTCTAGGTGTGAGATATATAAATATATAAGAATTGTGTTCTAGGTGTGTAAATTTCTCTTTAAAAGAGCAATTGACATATATAGAACACAATTCTTATATATTTACATCTGCCAAACCTTACTTTCATCTTTACACATATAGGACTCAAAACATTCAATATCAAATCAAAATAGCATTATTAATTGTTTTTAAAAGTGAAATATACCTTTTCATGTATAGATTTAAAACAACAAAGTTTCATGTATGTAAATATTAAAATATAGGTATGAGCTATATAAACACATATTAATTGATTGCTAAGTATGCAAATTTCCTTTTAAAAGTGGAATTTACATGCATAGAACACAATTCTTTCGTATTTGCAAATCTCAGACCTTAACATTCACTGATACACAACATAGCACTCAAATCTTTCTATATCAAATAAAAATATTAGTATTACTATTTTTTCTTAATTTAAATAAACCATTTCATGCATAGGTTTAAAATACCAAAGTGTCATGTACGTAAATATCAAAATTTAGGTGTGAGATATATAAATACGTAAAAATTGTGTGCTAGTTACATGCATTTCCCTTTTAAAAGGACATAAAAACAGAAATCTTATGTAGGTACATATTACAAACCTAAACTTTTCATACATAACACTCAAAACTTTTAATAACAAAAATATTACCACTTCTTAAATGTGAAATATGACAATTTAAAACACCAGAGTGTCATGTACATAAATATAAAATTTGAATATGATATACATAATTACATAAGAAATTGTATGTTAGGTATGCAAATTGAGTCGTATGTATCTAAAAATGAAATAAATCATTACAATTCTAGAGAAGAAAAATCACATTTTCAAATTTCTCCACAACACTTAAACTCAAAAAATTATTAAATAGAGTTGTCGAAATTAAAAAGAAAAGTTGAATAGTCAAATTGAGGTTACCTATAATTTGAGTGTAATAACACAAGACACGATGAACTCTAGCAAAAACAAGAACAAAAGGTGTCAGTTGGCTCTATAGCAAAAACAAGCGCGAGGGTGACATGAGTCAATTTTATGTAATTTCATCTTCTTTTTACTCTGCATTTTACGTGTTACTTTTTTAATTATTTATCATAGATTTATACTTGTGAAAGGTTTGTAAATGTTTTGCACGTTACATGTGTCAAATACATGCATTTTGGAGCAAGAAAAACCAACTTAAAAGCAACTTAAAGTGGCATAACCACGCAAAGATATCGTCACCAGCGATGTGACCATGCCACAATCTGTCGTGACCACCTCAGATTTGCAGAGAGGGAGCATGACCATGATAGAATTGGGCGCAACCACACCACCCAATTTCAAAGACTAGTACGATCACATTTCCTTGTGACCCGCAAATGGAGAGGGAATTTATTTTTGCAAGAAATTTTCTTACCAAATTCATTGGTTAAACTATAAAAGCATTCTTTACGATAACTTTTGAGAGAAGAGCAACCTGAAGATGGCTGAAGAGCAGAAAAGAGAGGGTTTTAGAGAGTTTTTCCTTAGAAATCTCCTCCTCCTTTAGGGTTGAGGTGCTAATGATGTTTTATAGCATTCCCTTTGCATTTTCTCACTTATTCTGAGAGATTGGATGATTGAGAGAGGAGGTAGCTACTCTGAAGGAGGGAGAAAACTATTTTTAAAGTTTATATTTTTTAGTTTTACTTGCAATGATGATTTCAATGAAATGTTTTTTCTTGCACTTTTTCATGTGTAGCTAAACTTTTTTTGGCTCTTCTCTAATTCATGATATTTCAGATAATTTATTTTCATATATGGTTTTCTGAGAAATCATGGTTTTTTTTGTTGTTATGTTAACCATAAAGTTTCATTTACTCGTGATTTAGCTAATTAGGATGTTAGCATATTTCGTTTCTGCAGTACTACTACCTTGTCATCCAACAAGGGCCTTCTTCCAATCATGAACATGAAAATTTCCCTGTGTAGAGGAAATCATCGCTTGCTCAAAAAGACATCACTAAAAAAAAGAAATAATTAGTCTACATAATGCTAAATAAAAGTACAATCAAACTGTAAATAATAATCTACAAACTATTGATGCTGAAAATAGAAATCTAAGTAGTAAATAGAAGACAAAACTGTAAAGTAAAATCTACAAAGTATCTCTACAGAAATAAAGTTTGAAGAGTAAACAAAAGAGAAATTATAAATAGAAGACCAAACAGCAAATAGAAGTACCATTTAATAATAAATGAAGTTTAATAACATACATATCCTATTTTACATCGTTTACTGAGTGACTAGAGGACGAACTTAAAATTTTTCATGAAAAGCATCACTAGAACTATACTCATTAAGAGTAATTTCTTCATGTGCACCACTATGATTCTTATGCATTTACTCAAACTTCATATTTACACTTTTAGCACTCAAAACCTCAATATCAAATATAAAAAATAGCATTTTTATCACTTTTTAAAAATGGAATTTGCATTTTGCTGCTTTGATTTAAAGCAACAAAGAGTGATGTATTGTAATTTGAATGCTTAGGTGTGAGACATAAAAATATATAAGAATTGTTTGCTAGGTATGTAAATTTCTCTCTAAAAGAGCAATTTACATATATAGAACACAAATATTATATATTTACATTTTCCAAACCTTACTTCTACCTTTACACAGATAGGACTCGAAATTTCAATGTCAAATCAAAATAGCACTATTATTTGTTTTTAAAAGTGAAACATACCTTTTCATGTATAGATTTAAAACAACAAAGTTTCATGTATGTAAATATGAAATTGTAGGTATGAGATGTATAAACAAATATAAATTGTATGCTAAGTTTGCAAATTTCCTTTCAAAAGTGAAATTTACATGCATTGACAATTCTTATGTATTTGCATATCTCAAACCTTAACTTTCATCGTTACACACGTAGCACTCAAAACTTTCAATATCAAATCAAAAAAGTACTATAAATATTTCTAAAAATTTTAAATATAGAATTTCATGCATAGCTTTAAATTACCAATTTCATGTATGTAAATGTCAAACTTTAGGTGTGAGATATATAAATACAAATAAATTGTGTGTTAGGTATATGCACTTCCCTTTCGAAAGAACATAGAAAAAAAAATTTATGTATGTACATATCGCAAACCTAAACCTTACATTTTCATTGATATCTATAAATAGTTAGATTACCACTTTTTAAAAGTAAAATACACATTTTCATTGATATCTATAAAACAACAGTGTCATGTACGTAAATATAAAATTTAAATATGAGCTACATAATTACAAAAGAATTGTATGTTAGGTATGCTAATTTTCCTTTAAAATTTAAGTTTTATATATATGAAAAAAACTGATAGTTAAGTCTTATGTATGTAATAATGAAATACATCATTAAAATTTTGAAAAGCAAATCACATTTTCAAATTTTTCCAAAACATTTAAACTCAAAAATGTATTAAATTTATTTGTTGAAATTAAAAAGAAAAGGTGAATAGTCGAATTGAGGTTACCTTCAAATTGAGTGTAAAAACTCAAGAAATGATGGACTCTAACAAAAAGCAAAAATAAGAACCAAAAGGTATGAGTTGGCTCTATAGAAAAAACAGACACGAGGGTGACATGAGTCAATTTTATGTAATTTCATCTTCATTTTACGCTGAATTTTACCTTTTACCATTTTAATTATTTATCATAGATTTACACTTGTGGAAGGTTTTGTCAATGTCGTGCAGGTTACAAGTGTCGAATACATGCATTTAAGAACGAGAAAAACTAACATAAAGTGGCTTAAGGCCGCGTGACCACGCCAAGATATCATCACCAATGACATGACCATGCAGCAGTCTGGTCTGACCACCCCATATTTGCAGAGAGGCGGCGTGACCATGTCAGGCTTGGGCTTGACCACGCCAAAATTTGGCTTGACCTAGAAGCCCATTTTCGAAGGAAGGTGTGATCTCGCCACATTTCCTTATGACCACGCCAATGAAGCAGGAATTTATTTTGGCAAGAAATTTTCTTACCAAATTCGTTGGTTAAAATAAAAAAAACTTTCTTTATGATATCTTTTAAGAGAGAAGTTACCTGAATATGGTTGAAGAGTGGAAAAGAGAGGGTTTTAGAGAGTTATTCATTAGAAATCTCTTTTTCCTTTAGGGTTGAGGTGCTAAGGGTGTTTCCTCTCATTTCCTTTACATTTTCTCATTTATTATGGGAGGTTTACTGTATGGGAGAGTAGTTAGCTTCTTTGGAGGAGGGAACAAATTATTTTGTAATTTTTACTTTTTTGTTTTACTTGCAATGATGATTTCAATGGAATTTTTTTCTTTCATTCTTTTCCACATGTGTAGCTAATTTTTTTTTGCTCCCCTTTGATTCATGGTATGTGATTTTTGTGATTTTTTCATATGATTTCTTTTCATACATCATTTTTCTAAAGAATCATGATTTTTTGTTCTTATGTTAAACAAAGAGTTTCATTTACTCATGATTTAGCTAATTAGGATGTTAACATATTTTTTAATTTGTGACTCTTGCCCATTAAAAAAAGAAATGAAATGGTTAACCACAAAATTTCTATAACAATTGGCATAATTTATCCATGTTTTGCAACCTAGAAATGGGATCGGAAAAAATCTGCGAGATGTCATGGGGACTGAGGAAGCCCCAACTTCATGGATTCTAGCCTTATTTAGTCCTATGCATGGGCATAAGGAAGACTTTTTATCCCTTTTGACAACCATCATGTAGGGGAAAGTCTAGGAAAATCATGAAATACTACACAAACTAAATCATAGGGGTGCGAGCCTCACATACATTGAAGAACGGTAAGATTTATCTGTCATTTTTTTCTATCTTTTCCAAGATCATTATCTTTAGTTTTCATTTTAAAGTAGGATTGTAGATAACCACCTATTAATTGTGGTCATGCGAAACTAGGTTTAATGGTATAGTAAACTAGAGATTTGCCCTCTAGAATAATTCTTAAAACTTTGTTATGGAATAATTACACGGTACTCTTTAAATGACTTATTACTTGACACATATAATTTTATGATTCAATCCATTTGCTTCATGACAACTTTTTTGTGCCGTCAAGTTTTTTGTGTCGTTGCTTGGGAATGGCATTAGGAAAAAATCTGATTTTAGAAGAACTTTAATTGAATTACTAAGAATCTAGGTTTATCAATTTTTGTTTTTTCTTTTTCATTTAATTTTATTTTTGTTTGCATTTGTAATGTTGTTGTATTTTCTTAAATGTTCTTAAAATAATAAAAAATCAAAAAGCCAAAAATATAAATATTTCTTATTAAATCTGTTTGTTTTCTTTATCATGTTGTGTGTGCCTTGCATGTGTGCGTCTTGACTGACTTGTGATTGCTACATAGATTCTACTGAGTCTATCCTTTTGTATGCATAAGGGAGCTGAGACTGACCTTGCCCCTTTTAACCACCCTGAAATTGATCAACACATATAAATGTCTTAGGAGAGCACAGTTGTCGAACAACACACCCAAAAAAAACCCTCAGGAACCCATCATGAAACCACTTTGGAATTGCACCATCCTATCAGTAGAAGAGATTGATCTTAGCATCAATTACCCAATTGTTGAAGCAACCACTTTCCAACTGAGGCTTGTCATAATTCAAACGATACAAAAAAACCAGTTTAGGGGTACACCATCTGAGGACCTGAACCTTCATTTAGTAAACATTCTAGAACCATGTGCCACATTCTGATATTATGATGTTCCATCTGATGTCTTTACAATGTGACTATTCCCATTTTATTCATAATATAGAGTCAATATGTGGCTGAATTCCTTAGCTTCAGATCCATTACAACCTAGAATGATTTGGCCCAAATATTCTTAGCCAAGTATTTCGCAGCTTTGAAAATTGTCAAACTGAGAAATGACACCACTTCTTTTGTTCGAGTGGAGGGGAAACCATCTACAAAGTTTGAGAAAGATTCAAAGAGCTGTTATGAAGTGTGCACGCCATGCCTTGCCTGATTATCCAAACTTTATACAATGGCCTGATAGGCTCATTTAGATCCATCATAGATGCTACTGTAGGAGATTCCCTAATGGCCAAACCTTTTGATAAAGCCTACACTGATAAAAGAAATAGTTAAAAATAGTTTTTAATGGCTCTATAATATGGTGAACCTAAATAAAATAGCTAATGTGCAACATACTGATGTCTTAACCATATTAGCAACTGAAGTAGTAGCTATTAATGAAATTTAATTAATCATTGGTTAAATTTAGTGTCAGGATCATCAACAAGGGAAGCCATGATATGTGTATCAGTGGTAGATTCAATCTTGACCACGTTAGAAGCTGCGAATGCCATAGGAAATCAAGGGTGCAATCCTTACTTCAACGCCTACAACCCAGGCTATAGAAACCATCCATATTATCTATGGAACAGTAACAACCAGCATAGGGGGAACCATGAAGCCAGCTGTTGGCACTAAGAAGTTGAGGAGTGGCCCATTGGAAGTTGTCGACGACGGAATCAGAATCTCGTCGCCCGCTTTGGAAAGGTATTTAATTTATATATATATAAGAGCACTGTACCTCAAACCTTATATCTATCAAAAAAGATAAATACAAGACTTGAGGATGAGGTTCGATCAAATAAACTAAGAAATATATGACATCCTTTTGGTCTACGAAACCATTTTATTTGCTGACAAGTTCCCCTATTTAATACGAAGAATTAAATAGGGTTTATATTAAGCTGGGTTCGGAAAATGGGTTCTTGAAGGTTTCCTATGAATGGTAAGCCCCTATAGTAATTACATCTTAGATAACCGAAGTCACCTATAAAAACTCTCGATAAAAAATAGAGAATATTATCTTCAAAGAAGTCAAAAGGATATGACTTTTCAACGAGATCGGACAAAGAGGTGTGAAAGGAAATTGCTCAAATTTGGAACATTTATTATAGAATCCAAAGGAAGAAAGACTAGGGAATTTCATAGATCCAGAGGAGAACCTTAATGACTTCCCAGGCTACCCTATGATTTGGCTTCAATTTTGAGGAGAAATATTTAAATGTTTTATCCTATAAATTTTATTTATTTTAGGACATACATTCATGTGAAACAATCACACAAGTAGCATGAAAGATGTAAGAATTTAGGTCGTGACAAACGACAACCTTGGAATCCTAAGATGAGTTAGGGCTTATATTGTATAGTAGAGCTATACAAAAGGCCTAAAGAAAAGGTTTAGCATTTATGTTGCATAAGCAAACAACCTCAAAATCCTATGGCTTGTTATTTAATTCTAAGGAATGATATGCTGTTGTAGATCCTCTAGCTGTTGAAAATGGTCGTGCTGCCCACAGTGCTAGCTCCAAGCTCCTCATCATGGCTAATTTAAGTTTTCTAATGTGTCAAGTTTTGATGTCAAATCAATTTAGGTATATTAAAGTTGACTAGAGCTACATCGGTTAGGATCATACGGTTCCCTCGTTCCGGTACCGCTCTTTTTTTTTGGGTTCGCTATTTTTTTTTGGATTCACTTAGTCTAAATTAATTTAATAAACTCAACTTAATGAGTTCCATACTTTCATTTAGACCATGGGAAGTCTCGTTAGCAACCGTAGGTTACCTCCTCCGAGGGATTTCCGATCATCTGATAGAGACATTTTAATTTAGTTGCAATTGTTGTTTTGTGATGTTTGTGATTAAATTTTAAGTTGTCTTATATTTTAAATGTCGTGGGGGTGAAATTTATCTTGGTTGATTTTATTTTTGATTTGTGTTTTGCGGCTATCCTAGTTGTTTTGGTTTTCAAGTATGGTGACATCGTTGTGCAAGCTCAAGACAAAAAGTACAGAAAAGTAAATGCATTAATTTAAAAGTGTACCTGTTGATTCTTCTCATTCTACCACCTGAAAGGTCAGTAGTTACAAGACATGTATATAATTTCACAAGGAATTTAAATTGCAGGAGTAGATGAAGGTTTAGCTACCAAACCCCAAGTTATGATTTTGCTTAATCTTAGAAGGTCCTATTAGATGATTTTAGAAGAAAAATATGACGTGTCCAATTTGCTCTTCAGAATGTCCAATAGATTTCAAAATGATCAAAGCATGACCCTGGACCACTTTGAAGATCTCTTGAAATATTCTAAGTTCATTTTGGACTTATCTTATTGTTCCATTAGTCATCCGAGGTTGAAGTGAGACTACCCTGCTGCCCAGTGCAACTTGATAATTTAATTATATCGAGGATAGGGTACTCAATTAATCAATTTATGTTTTGTTTAAAGGTTATGTGCGTGGGTGCCCCTAAGGCAAGTTTAGGTCATTTAAAGATTTTGGTGCCCGTAATTAAGGTCAGGCTAGTAGTGTTTAAAGATGTTAATCACCAATCATGTTATCTTCTAAATCCAATCAATTGACTTTAGCCATCGAGCCTAGGTCACTACAAAGCCCTTAACAATCATGATAGGTGGATGGTGAGTATCAAAATTTTGATTTAAGTGATATGCATTCATATCAAATAGTCAAATCATCCTCAACTTTGGGCTTAAGAAAAGTAAATTATCATCTTTCTAGCTTAAGCCCATCAATTAAGAGTCGTCTGATCTTAATTAACTTCCATGTCATGGAGATTAAGGAGGATTATAATTTTGCTGATATTGTGCAAGGGTGGTGAGTTAGTTTCTACCTTTTAACCATTGTATTTCAATCATCCAAACATGTTTATTAAGATAAAAATTACCCATTTTTCCTTGGTTAATCCTAAATTTTGATTAAGGCACCAAAGTCTAAATGAATATTTTACCCTAGGGACACCTCCTCATAACTCATTAAACATAACCCAAATGACTTTGAGGGTTTAGAGTGTCATATCCATGACGTAATTAAAATGTTAGAGGAGAACATGTGGACTTCTCAAAATTTAATTTAATTTAATTTAATTATTCAAATTTAGATAATAAGACTGAGAAATTGATTTATTTAATTTTTCAAACTAAAATTTTTTATTTATAAGAAAATTTTTAGAGGTTTTCCTAGGTCAGAGAAATATTTAAATAAAATTTCATGATTTTTTTGAATTAATCATTATAATTATTTTTAATGGCAGAATAAGAAAAATCTGCATTTAAGCCTTTAAAATTTATTTTTAACTTTAAGAAAATTAGAAAAAATATTTTGTTATATTTGGGATTTTTTAATTATTTTTAATCATTTTAAAATTCAAAATAAGGCTAAAAAATTAAGTATTTTCTAAAAAATAATTTTTATTTTTCCTAAGTGTCCCTGATCACAATAAACTCAGAAAACCACTCTTCATAATTTTCCCAAGTGTATTTAATTTAATTAATTTTTTTTGTATAAAAATACAAGGTTTCTTAGAAAATCAACTCATTTATCAATAATTTTTAAATTTTTACAGTGGATAAAAATAATTTTTAAGAACAATGTGGTATTAATTTTGTCATTTTTTGATAAAGCATATAATTTACAAAAATTAACACAAGATATTTACATTTAATTAAATATAGAAATTTACAAGATAATTCAAGGTATCATGATATTTTTCCTAGATTTCTCTGACCACAAGAAACCTATTAAAATTATTCCCATGATTTTCTAAATGATATTTTGATTTATATAATTAAAATAAACCAAAAGTCTCCTTAGCTTGAAAATTAGGGCTAGATACAAAAAGATGCCCTCTGAACTATATGCCCTTGGAAAAATCAGAGGACATAGCCTCTGTCATGAGAAACAAACCCTCAAAATTTCAAGCCATGGTGAACAATGTTTGATCATATTGGGTGAAATGTTTTAAGCCATAGAGAATTAAAATACCCAGAGGGTATTTAATTAATTGAAAATCAAGGAGTGAGAAAATAATTTTATTTTTAGTCTACATTATTTTTCTCTATTTAGTGAGCAAGAGGGTATTTTTATTTATTTAGTATTATTTTTTTATAGAAAGATATGGATTTTTGAAGTTTAGGAATTTAAAATAATTCATAAAATCCAAATTTTTCTACTTATCCACGCAGCGCCAACTCAACCTACGGCGGCTCCGAACTCACACGTGGTGCTCCGCTATTCAATGCTGCCATCCACCTCAGCTACCACGCGGCCCGCGATTCACGCACCAAGAGTCTGTCCGGTTTGATGTACTTTGTCCATTGGATACACGTGCGATAGGATGACATCCGTTCATTGTCCCCAACTGACCTAACCCGTAAGCCGTTCACACTAAAACCTTAATATCTTCACCTAGACTCAACCAAGTTGCATGGGGTTTGTTTCTAAACCTTTATCTACTCAAGAAAAACACATCTATATGGTTAATAGAGTATGAAATCAAGACGTTACAAATTGAGAATCAAAATAAGCTTAGGCTAGGGTTAGAGCTCAATACCTTTGTCTTAGAGGAAAGGCCTCAATCAGATGGTTGTGGTAGCTTCGATTAGACCCATCAAACCTCTGAATGATGTCTCAAGCCCTGGTGAATTTTCTAGGTATGATTTCGATCAAACTCAATTTCAGGTGTTGGTTTAGAGCTGTGCTAGAGGCTGTTGCAGAGGGGGCTTTTTTAGGGAATCAAATTCTTTCATTGTGGGGATGGTGTGTGCACAATTAATTGAAGTTTGGTGCACCATGGTGGAGCGGGGAGATATGGTGGAGTGGGGAGATTTGTCCTGGTTTTAGGGCAAATTTCAGTGAAAAAACTGACTATAAGGGGTGGCTATCAGTGGCTGAGAGCAAGGGGATTGCTCTTGGGATGGTTTAAAGAGGCTCTGGTGAGATTTTGGCAGAGTTTCCTTAAGGTTCCAAGCACACTCTTCCTTGGTCATGGAGAGGCCAATTTAAAGCCATGGCTGCCTAGTGGAGCTTAGGTCTTGGAGTTTGATGTTAAAGCTTGCTGAGGTTAAGGGAAGAAAGGTTCAAGCATCCAATTAGAGTGAGCCACATCAGGGGGTTTAATTTTGGGTTTTAGCTAATGGGGGCACCTTTGGGCTGGCTATTTCTGGCAGCTAAGGTGGTGGCTGTCCAGGTTATGGTCACTTCTTGACTCAGGGAGGCCAGAGAGTGCTTAATGATGGTTAACTCCTAAGGGTAAGTGATGATGGCCAAGATTGCAATCATGAAGAAGATATCTCATGTTTTGGCCAAATAAAGTGTGAAATCCCTTAAATCAAGGGACCATTGTTCCATTGCTCATCTTGGCTGGTTTAGGTGAGTTTATCTTGGTCCATAGAGTGTACTTGGTGGCTGTAGTGTCATTAATTTTGTGACTTAGGCATGGCTAAGTCAATTTTGGTACATGGGTTCAATTTGGGTCAAAGTGGCAAGAAGTTGGGTTTGGGTTAGGCTAGCCAAGACATTGAGCTCAATTGATTGGTCAACATTGTATAGATGATTGTCATAAGAGGTTTGGAAAAGATTTGGAGTTATTTTGAATTGATTTGGAGGTTTAATTTGAAGGATTTTGAACATTTGGTCAATTTTGGGGTGTTGGGTTAGAATTGGGTCTAAATTGGGCTAAGGTTGGGTTAAGTCCAAATTGATGGTTGAAAATGGTCTATAAGAATGTCATGAATAGTTTTCAACATCAATTGGGTGCCAATTTTGAGGTTGGGGTATTCAATTTGGTGGAATTTGGAAACATAGCCAATTTGGGGTAAATTTGGGGATTTTGAATGTGGGTTAAAATTGAGTGACATTGAGGTATGGAAAAGGCCAATTCAGGGTTCAATTTGATGTGTAGGACTATTATGAAGAGTTTAGGATCCAAATTTGGGCAATTGAGTGGATCATATGGTTCAATTAAGTGAAATAGGTCAAAAGGATAAAATTGGGGATTTTGATTTGGATCAAAATTAAGCTCAAAGCATGGGTTAATTAGGCTTGGATTTGATTTGGATTGATCAAATGAAAGATGAATTTTAGTTTAGGATTGAAATTGAAGGGAATTACGACCAAATTTATGGACATTTGAGGTGAATTTGAGGAAACTGAGCCTTTAAAGGCAATTTGGGGATTTTGATCAAAATGGTCAAATTGGGTTCAATTGAAGAATCCAACTTAGTTTTGGAGACATTTGAAGTAATTTTGGATGTTTTTGGAAAGTTTGGGTGCCAAGGGAATTTTTTTAATTTTGGCAAATTTGGGTGGTTTTGAGCAATTTGTGTATTTTCAAAGGGTTTGAAATGATTTTTGGACAAATTTGGGTATTTTGGGTGAATTTGGGAATTTTGACCAAATTTAAGTTTTCATGGGCATTTAGGTAATTTGGGTGGATTTGGACACAAAAGGCCAAGTTGGATATTTTTGGTAGAATTGGGGTGTCAACCACTATGTATGAGCTATGGACTTGAATGAGTCATGGACCAATGAAATCTCCTTTTGGGTCCTCTATGTATTGGTCTTAGCTAAATCTTAGCCTAGGGCTAGTGGGTCCAGGGGACCATCTACATGAGTTTCCTAAAAGATCAAGGGATCAAAGTCAACAATTTTGGGTTTAGGGTTGCAAGTGGATATAGGTGTTAGTGAGTGTGAGTGAGTGAACTATCTCAAGACCAACACTCAAGGTCAAACCTAAGGTCAAGTAGTCCTATGGGGACTCTACTTGAGCTCCCTCATAGTGGCCCCACCTACTAAGTGTTATAGGTTATGACCAATATGTGGAACTTCAAGTTGAGCAAACAGGAGTTTAGAATTTCTAATGGTGAGGGTTCCTTTATAGTTTTCTAGGAATAGTAATCAGAAAAGTCCTATGGCTAGACCTTAGGCTATTAAAGAAGGAAAACTAAACCTAAACTAAAAGTGAGCCAACCCTGTAGTAATTGGAAGAACTAAGAAGATAACCTTCTAAGGCTATAATACAAATCAAAGCCTCATCCTTTGCTTCTTTGTTTGTGCATGACTCTATTAGATGGTAAAAAAATCTCAACATTATTTGATTCGGTGTGACAAATATCATACCAATCCCCAAGTTGACCTCACCTTTGGTTGAAGTCTAGTTTCCTCCTTAGTAACCTAGGGTCTAGCCATAGGACTTTCCTGTAGACTATTCCTAGAGGACTAGAAAAGGAACCCTCACCATTAGAAATTCTAAACTCTTCTTTACTCAATTCAAAGTTCCACATACTGGTCCTAACCTCTAGCACTTAGTAGGTGGGGTCCTATAAGAGAGCTTAAGGAGAGTTCCCATAGGATTGTCTGACCTTAGGATTGACTCTGGGTGTTGGTTATGAGCCAGTTCATACAATATTACTCACTTGCACATTACATCCCACTCACAACCATAAACCCGAACTTGTTAACTTTGATCCCTTGATCTTTTGGGAGACTCATGCAGATGGTCCCCTAGACCCACTAGCCCTAGGCTAGGGTTTAGATAAGACCAGTACATAGAGGACCCAAATGGAGATTCCATTGGTCCATAACTCAAATAGGGTGGTTGACACCTCAATTTCACCAAAATATCTAACTTAGCCTTTCACCAAATCACTAAATTACCAAAATACCCCTACAACCCTAATTTTTGCCTAAATTCCCAATTTCACCAAAAATACCCAAATTTGCCCAAAAATCATCTCAAACCATTTGAAACCACCCAAGTGGCCCAAAACCTCCCAAAATTGCCAAAATGACCAAAATACCAACAAAATTGCCAAAATACCCATGGTGGCTCAAACATTCCCAAAACCCTCAAAATCATTTCAAATGTCCCCAAAATCAACTTGGACCCATCAATTGAACTCAATTTGACCAATTTTGACCAAAAGCACTAAATTGTCCTTAAAGGCCCAATTACCCAATTCACCCCCACTGTCCACCAATTTGGTTTATTTTTTTCTCAATTTCAATTCTAAACTCAAATTCATCATGACCAAACTAAATTTAGACCAAATCCCAACCCAATTGACCCATACTTTGAGCCCAATTTCACCCAAATCCAAAGCCCCCAATTTTTCCCCAGTTTAGCCATGTCTCCAAATGGAATGCCCAAATCCCAAAATTAACACCCAATTAATGTTGAGAACTCTTCATAGCATCCCCCTAGACAATTTTTAACTCTCAAGTTGGACTTAGACCAACTCTAGCCTAACCTAAGCCCAAGTCTAACCCAACATCCACAAATTGATCAAATGCCCAAATTCCTTCAAATTGAACCTTCAAGTCAATTCAAAATCACTCCAAATATTTTTTGAACACTTTATGACAATCATTCAAACAAAATTGATCAATAAATTGGGCGATCATCTACACTAAGATGCTCAATAAATATCATGGCTAGACCAACCCAAACCCAATTCCAAGCCAATTTGACCCAAATTGAACCCATGCACCAAAATTGAGAAAGCCATGCAAAATTGATCAAGCCAAAGCTTCTACAACCAACTTCTGGACCCTAGTGACTATGATAGACTAACCTAGCCCACCCTAGATGAGCTATGGACCAATGGTCCACTGATTTAAGGGATTTCACCCATATTTGGCCAAAATTTGAAATAACTTTGCCATCATTGCTTACCCTTGCCTAAACTTGAAATAACTTTGCCATATTTGCTTACCCTTGGGAGTTAATCATAATTAGCCACCCCCAGGCCTCTTTGAGCCAACAAGTGACCAGACCTTGGCCAGCCACCACCTCAGCCATTGGAAAAAATCAACCCAAAGGAGCCCAAGTTGGCCAAAACCCAAAATTTGAACTCCTAGACTTGGCTCACTCCAATTGGATACTTTCGTCTTTCTTCCCTCCACCTCAGCAAGCTTTACCACCCAATTCCTCCCCCCACCCATTTCCTAGCCTTTAGCTCCACCAGCCAGCTAATGTACCAAAAATATATGCATTTTAGACCTATATTTTATACTCATTTTTAGTGATATTGCCCTTTAAAGGAAGATATTTTTCATGTTTTCTTACAGGTTGTTGATTTTTAGGACATGAAGCAAAAAGGAAGCAAAAAGGATGGTGAAACAAAAATGAAGCAAAAAAAGATGGAATTTGGAGTTAAAATAGTGTTTTGAAAGAAATACTCAGCGCCGACGGTGCCAGCATGGACACCGATAGTGCCAGCATGAAGGAGTCTAGAACAACGGGGGCGCCCACGGTGTCAATGTAGGTGTTGGGCGAGTTTATAGAAGATTCGATGATTTGGACCCTTTTTGAAGAGTTATTGGATAAACCTCTTGGAAAACTTATATTATGCTCTATTTAGAGCAAAAATTGATCAAAGAAAAGGGGGGCTAGTGTGTCATTGAGTTTTCTTTAGTGTTCCATTGTGTGTAATGTTTAGTGTGTGTGTGTGTGAGTGAGTGAGTGTGTGTGAGTGTGTGTGAGTGTAGAGTAAAGCCTTGTTTGTAGAGATGATTTTCTTAAAGAATTATAAGATGAGAGGGAAGGTGAGAGGTTTCTTCTCTATTACATTTCTAAGAGAGAATTCAGTGTTGATTGTAAGGAGAGAAAGTGCTTCAAGGGATTTGCTTGAGGAGGAATTTAAGATAAGTTGGGTTCTTTCATTTTTTTTTTTTTTTGTAAACTTGTTTATATATATATATTTTATTTGTGTATATGGATACATTTTTTGTCATATTTTTGTCATGAATTCTAAGTAGTCTTCTTTGTCTTTCTCCCAACAATGAGATATGGTGAAATGAAGAGATAATTTGGATGTTCCAATTTTAAAATATAAAATAAATTGTGATGATTTTTCACTCTTTTCTTAATTTAATTTTTGATTTGGCCAATTGAAATGTCAAAATTTGTTGTGAAACATACTATACGGGAAATGAAGTATGAGTTTTACAACAAAGTGAGATACACATTTAATTCCATGAAGGAGTGTTTCGTTCATGGAATCAGATGTAAATAAATAGGAAAATATATATTATTGGGCGATAAATTGGATATTTTAGGGTGACTGACTAAGATCCCTAGTTTAGTCTTAGTGTTTAAGAACTGAAGCGAGAGTTAGCCATCAGGGGAAGGGAAGTGGGAGCTTTAGAGTGAGAGCCAGTATCGTCCCAGCCTAATCATGGAGTTAGGGACTAAACCTAAGATTAGCCAGTGATTCTCTATAACACTTGATCGAGGGTAGAGAATTAAAAATGCTCCTATTTGGCACAATACAAATTCAAACCATTTATCTCAACCATTAACCAAAAATTCATTGTAGTGGGAAGGATACATTCTTAAATTTTAACTCTTCGTCACAAAACTTTATTTAGCCTTAGTAAATTTAACTTTAAAGCTTATAAATTAATTTATTAAACTTAGTTTCGTTAACATACATTAAAACCACTTTAATCAACCTTCCAAACTAATTGCTTATAGTAGTAGACTAGAATTAGCCTAAGGGATTTCTCACCACGCTTCTTCATGGGATGATATTGGGGTTTTTAAAAAAAACCCTATATTACTTGAAGCGATACGTGCACTTTTGTAGAACCCATAGTGTGTGAACTATTTGTTAAATTTTATAATATTTCAATTTTGTATATTAATACATATAAATTTGGTCAAATTTTTTGCTCTCTTTTGAAAGTTAAATTACTGCTTAACTGTGGGTTAGATCAAGTTTTTGAAGTCGTCTCAAGGGAATTAATTTGACATAAAACACACAGAAAAGTAGCACACACTAAGGGCGCATCAAGTTTTTGGTGTCGTTGCCTCGGAAGCTTCAGTAAGAACTTTAGGAGAATTTTAGTTAAACTTGTAAGCCTTAGATTTGGAATTTATAGTGTTATTTTATAGTGTGTTTAATTATTGTGTATTTATTTTAAATAAAATCCAAAATACTAAAAATATTTTTGATATCTACACTATTAATTAAGTCTTTAGATTTGTATGCATTGTGTAGGAGCTGCAGACCTTGAATTTTACGACTCAGATTTGGAGAGAACTTTTAGGAGGATGATGTATCATAATAGACTCCATGCATTTAATGTAGAAATGGTAGATCAAAAATATAATGAATATTCAAATTCGGATTATAATGTTAGTAGCTTTGATAAATAAAACTTAAGAGGCAAGAAAATATGCTTACTATTTTAAGTTCTGAGGTTCCAGTTATTGCAAGGAATTTAGATCAACATATAGAAAGTTATCCTCAAATGCCCCTAAATTTTCAGAAAAATTCATTTGGACAATTTATTGAGCCTAACTATTTTAAAACTAGCCATAAGATATATAATCCTTATTCTGATTATTACAAACCAGGTTGGGAAAAATATTCAAGCTTTAACTTGAATACTAATTTTAGTGGAGAAAACCAATTTTTGGGAAGATAATAAAGGTGATTTTAGCGATGAACTTTATTTTACTAAAAATTTTAATGAGGAGAAGGATTTATTAGAAGAGGTTATTATTCAAATAGAGAGTGAGCTAGAGAGTCAAGGGACCACAGTAAGGAATATGGAAAACCATCTGAGGCAGATTATTAGCTTAAGTTACAATCATCTTGAATTTAACATTAACCCACATGAGAAAGAGTTATCGATGGAAGAGGTTGTGATTCAAAAGGAAAGTGAGTTTGAAAGTCAAGGGGCTGCAATAAAGAATATAGAAAAACCAATTGGGGTAGATTATTAATGCAATTAACTAATACTCCCAGAGATTTTACCTAGTGACCCTGAGATAGACCCTAAATAGATGATTGATGAGCAATATAAAGTTATCAAACTAATATTTAGAAGAGAATTCAACGATATGTTTCAAAAGAACTTTGAGTTGAGAGATGAGGATAAGGAGATTGAAAGAACAATGGAAGAAATTCCTAAGGAATTAAAAAAACCTATTTTCTCAACTAGGATAAATATAGAAAGACCACATCCACCATTTACTCGGTACTAAGGGGAAGAGTTTGAAGATAACTTGAAACAAAAGAGTAACCTAGAAGAATTTGATATAGAATTTGAATTATCTAGACAAAATCCGATCCAAAATTTGGTAAATCATGAAGTATCTTTTAAAGATCCATTTCTTATAAATTTCAAGGATGATATTAATATGAAAATTGAAAAAATCACTAGAAGAATATTTGATTTACTCAGAAATATGAGGAATACGGATATGAATCAATCGAAAAAGGAAGAGGTGAAAGAAAAATTTAAATTCGAGGACTTTGTTGGAATCCTTGAATTTAGAAAGGATTTGGTGATTGATCAAGGATTACATAAATGGAATTTTGATCCAGGTGGAATCATCTGTCGGGCTGACAACGTTAAATAAAGCGCTTTATGGGAGGCAACCCATAGCTATCAGTGTGGTTTGATTTAGTGTGCTTAAGAGTTATGATTGTCAGTGTTGTATTGTGTTGTCTTTGGTGTGGATTGATTAGTTTGATTGATGATTGGTGGATGTTTAGATTGTTAGTAGTTTGATTTGATTTTTGTGTGTTATGAGGGAGGTGATTCTTTAACTTCTTATTATGGCTAGACTTATATATTCTCTTGTAGTAGTTGGATTGATGAGTCCACTAAGACTCGGGTCTCATTTGGACTTAAGTTTTACAAGAGACATCATTAATTTTAACAGCAACAATTCCATCTCAATTTTGTTACTTCTTTTTGCTGACATTGTTTTCATTTGATAGGAGTAGCTAACCTATTTGATGAGTAACATGTAGATGAATTTACACTATCCTTATAACTGCTAGAGGTGCTTAATAAACGGATATTATGATGCCTGAGGTTGGGTCTTGAGATCCAATATATCAGGGATAATCTTATCTTTTGGATTATAATCTATAAAATAATTTAAAACATACCGTATTTATCTGTATAGTGATTTCGTTAAAAATTGGAAGTAATTTAGTGAGGTGCATTGAGTTAAAGAAAGAATTGACCTCATTTATCATATGTGTTTGTGTTTGTGTTACAACAATATAAAGAATTGGAGAACACATAAATATATATATTCCTATGATAATACCTGTCCTGCTTGTTAGACCTTTTTTTCAATTCTATCAAGCATGTTTAGTTTAGATTTACTTTCTACTAAATGTTTTCTATCCTGATAAATAATTGTATATGTTTTTTATAGTCATTTTTTGTAGATAAAATTTCTAAACTGTTTTTCTTCCTACTTATATCTTCTCTACTAAATGATATACATGTTAAAAATCAAGTTTAGGGGTTGTTGGAAGAAAAATAAAAGTTTAAAGTGAGTATACTTCCTTTTAGTTTAGTATTATTACATGCATGTTTTAGGCTAGATTCACTTTCTCCTGCAGTCATTTTATCTTGATTATGAATTTATATGAATCTGATAGGATGTTGTAGTAGTTAGTAGATTCAATATTTACTTTTTCTTCTTCCCTTCTTACTACATTTTATCGAAATAATTGCAAAATATTTTTAAATTCAAGTTTGAGGGGAAGAAAAATTTCTTTTAAAAGAAAGAAACCAAATTTTATTTGTCCCCAATTAGCTATATTTTCAAAATTTAATTTGACATGACCTTCAGCATTTAAAGATAGCTTTAGATAACTATATTTGTATTTCTAAATATATAGTAGACTTAAGTAAAAGTTTTCAATAATGAAAGTTAATTCTAGAGTTAAGATGTTTGGTACGAAAGGATAAGACTATGTTTTTTTATTTAAAGTAACGGAAATTATATTTTTGAAGTATTAAGAATCTTAGAGTTTCATGTAAGAAGAAAAGAATGAGTCTCTATGAAAAATCTTCAAAGCTAACATGAATTTATGAAGTGACGGAATGTGAAAAGTTTTTAACTTTAAGAAGAGGATAGTGAAGTTCAAAATCATTAAAGGCTATCCAGATATAGTAATCTTCACAAGAAAAAAAAAGAAAGGATTGAAAATGATCCTGAAATAAAAGAAAAAGAAAAGCTAAAATCAACAGAAAAGAAAAAGAAAAAAAAAGAAAAGAAAATTATGTGTGGAGAAGCTTGAGGAGATGCCTAATAAAAAAATGGCTTACTTGAATCACTTGAATAACCTTGAGGAAGAACGCTTTATTACATTTTGTAAACTTGTATTTGAGTATTAGCATCCTTACTAGTAAAGATATAATGAAGTTCTTTTTCATAGGAATATTCTAAGTAACTTTAATATTAAAAATTACAATTCTTCTTGAAATGAATAGAGAATAAGAAATCGTAGACTTGACTACTAAGTATTCCTACACCTTTAGTTTTGACTTAAGTTGTTAAAATTTTTTCTTAAGTTGTGCTATTATATTTAGTAGACCAAATTATAGAAATTTAGAAGTTAAAATCTGTACCATAAGTCATATTTTTATGTAGTAAAAGTGTTACTTGATGACAAATAACATTTAAGTTTGGGAGATTTTGATGCATAAAAAATATATGCATTTTTAGACCTATATTTTATACTCATTTTGGTGATATTACTCTTTAAAGACAGGTATTTTTCATGTTCTATTGCAGGTTGATGATTTTTAGAACTTGATATAAAAATGAAGCAAAAATTATGGAATTTGGAGTCAAAATAGCGTTTTGGAAGAAATAGTCAGCGCCAAAGGCGCCAGCATGGATGCTGATGGTGTCAACATGAAGGAGGAGTCCAGAACAATAGGGGCATCGACGACTCCAGACTGGGTGCCGACGGCACCATTTGACAGAGAGCACAAGAAATAATTCATACCACGGGCGTCGACGACGCCAATTTTGGTGCTGGGTGAATTTTTTGAAGATTTGATGAATTTGGATGCTTTTGAAGAGTTTTTGGATACACCTCTTGGAAAACCGACATTATGCTCTATTTAGAGCAAAAATTGATCAGAAAAAAAGGGGGGCTAGCGTGTCACTGCATTTTCTTCCGTGTTCCATTGTGTGTATTGTTTAGTGTGTGTGCGTGAGTGTGCGTGCATGTGTGTGTGTGAGTGTGTTTAAGTGTAGAGTAAAGTATTGTTTGTGGAGAGCATTTTCTTGAAGAATTATAAGATGAGAGGGAAGGTGAGGGGTTTCTTCTTTATTTCATTTCTAAGAGAGAATTCAGTGTTGATTGTAAAGAGAGAAAGTGCTTCAAGGGAACTTCAAGGGATTTGCTTGAGGAGGAGTTAAAGATAAGTTGTGCTCTTTCATTTCTTTGTTTTATAAACTTATTTTTATATATATAATTCGTGTTTTGTCATAGCTTCCTCATGAATTTGGAGTAGTATTCTTTGACTTTCTCTATGCAATAAGATATGGTGAAATGGAGAGATAATTTGGATATGCCAATTTTAAATTATAAAATAAATTGTGATGATTTTCACTCTATTCTTAATTTACTTTTCTATTTGGCCAAATGAAATGTTAACATCTGTTGTGAAACATGGTATTCGGGAAATGGAGTATGAGTTTTACAGCAAAGTGAGAATCACATTCGATTTCATGAAGGAGTGTGTAGTTCATGGAATTGGGTGAAAATAAATAGGAAAATATATAGTATTGGGCGAAGAATTGGAGATTTTAGGGTGACAGAATAAAAATCTGAGTTTAGTTTTAGTGTTTAAGAACTGAAGCGAGAGTTAGCCTTCAGGGGAAGGGAAGGGGGAGCTCTGTATTGATAGCTAGTATCCTCCCAGCCTAACCACAAATTTAGGGACTAAACGTAAGATTAACCAATGATTCTCTATAACACTTGACCGAGGGTAGATAATTAAAACTTCTCCTATTTGACACAATATAAATTCAAACCATTTATCTCTATCATTAACCAAAAATTCATTGTAGTGGGAATGATACTTTCTTAAATTTGAACTCTTCGTCACAAAACTTTATTTAGTCTTAGTAAATTTAAATTTAAAGTTAAGTAATAACTTTAATCAACCTTCCAAACTTATTGTTTATAGTAATAGACCAGAATTAACCTAAGGCGTTTCTTACCTCGCTTCTTCATGGGATCGATACTAGAGTTTTCAATGAAATCCCTATATTACGTGAAGCGATATGTGCACTTGCGTAGAACTCATAGTGTGTGAACTAATTTATTCATTTTATAATATTTCAATTTTATATATTAACTGCTACATATAAATTGGGTCAAATTTTTTGCCGTCTTTTGAAAATTAAATTATTGCGTAACTGTGGGTCGGGTCAAGTTTTTGACACCATCTTAGTGGAATTAAATTGAGATAAAACACGTAGAAAAATGGCACACACTAAGGCCACATCAGCAGCAATGGCTATAAGTGAAGCTCTCCATGGCCAAAGGGGAGAGAGCTTGAAACCTTGGGGAAACTCTGCCAAAATCTTACCTGAGCCTCTTGATACACCTAAAATATATAGTGTTTTTATACACATTTTAATACTTATTTTTGAGATATTACACTTTAATGGAAGGTATTTGTGTGTTTTTTCTTCAGGTACAGTTAAAAAGGTGAAAAATGCCAAAAGGAGTGAAAAAGGATCAAATATGGAGCAAAAATGCAAAAATGGTGTAAAAATATTTTGTCGCCTAAGCGCCAGATCCGGCGCTTAAGCACCGGTGAAATAGAGAAGGTCATTTCTAAGCACATAACGCCCCACACTTAAGTGCCAGTGATAGCTACTTGACGGTTTAACTCATTTTGACAAATTTTGAAGAGACATTTGAATATTTTGTCGCCTAAGCGCCAGATCCGGCGCTTAAGCACCGGTGAAATAGAGAAGGTCATTTCTAAGCACATAACGCCCCACACTTAAGTGCCAGTGATAGCTATTAGAGGCAAAAATATGGTTAAAAGACTTATGAAAGGAGGCATAATTTTGAGAATACATTGAATTTGTACACATTTTTAATAGATATTAAGGCACCTCTTGGAAAATTATAAAAAAGAGAGGCTTGAGACTTCTTAAGGGCTGCTTCTAGTCTCCTCAAGGGCTACTTCTAGTCTCTTTAAGTGTTTCTTTTAGATTCTTCTTTGTTGTGATTTCTGAGAGAGACTGTAAGATGCCAATATATATCTTTATTTTCGTTTTACTTTCTAGTTTTTTAGAGTTAAGAGTGTTGTAAGAAGAGAAGAGATTCAAAGGAACTTCAAGATTTTGGTGGAGGATTTGAGATAAATTTTTATCTTTTGGTTACTACATTTGCGTTTTAATTGAGACTTCTTATTGGTTTGACAATGATTTCTATTTTTAAACTAAAGTGTGGTTTTATTTTATCCTTGAATTATGAGTAGTTTTCTTTATCTTTTTTCCTTAAAATGATAAGTAAACAAAGTATTGGATGGAAGTTGTGGAGAGTATTGATCTATAATGTTGGAAGAAGTTGTGATAATTTAACTCCATGTACTTCATTTACTTCTTGATTTCTCCCATTGAGATGTTAAAATTTTTTGTGAGAACATGTAAGAATCGGGACGGTATTATCTCAGTAAATAATTGGAAAGAATCATATGAGATTATATGGATGAGAGTGTAATTCATATGATTGAGTGTAAATAAATAAAAAAATAATTGTTGAAGGGTGTAGAGTTAGAGGACTTTAAAGAAACAGGTTAAAGCCCCCAACTTGGTTTATTTTTTTTAGGTTTTGATACGCGGTGTTTGGCCCCAGGTGGAGGGAATCAAGGGAACTCTAGAGTAAGAGCTGGTATCTTCCCTTCCTAGCCGATTTTCAGAACTATTCGAACTTTAATTTAACCAATATTCTTTATAGCATCTCAAGTAAGGGAAAGGAATAATATTGCTCTTATTTGGCAAAACACAATTTTGCATACTTCCACAAAAGAATTCCTATATTTGTTACTGATTCATGATAAGGAAAAAGATATTTCATATTCAGTGCTTCTTATCTTTCAAAAACTCAAGTTATCTTTAAAAGTTACTATTATTTTGTCAAAATATCAAAAATATCAAAAAGAATTGAACTTTAATTACTATGATAATATCTTTAGTTTAAGTAATTGTCTTTTTTAAATAGAAGTTTGTTAAATAATAGTGCATATTGTCAACAGTTCATGTGGGTTCGATATTCGGGGCTTAATAAAAAATCCTATATTACTTAATAACGATACGTATACTTGCGTAGTATCCCAATATTTATATAAATTAAAAAGTAGAATTCTAATTTTCTTTAGGATCAAGTTTTGGGTGTTGTTGCAAAGTAAGAAAGATAAGTGGAGAATATAATTGCATACATTATTATACTGTTGCATATAAAGAGTCGGGATCTAGTTTTTGGCGCTGTTGGTGGGGATTGAAATTAAGAAAAATTAAAAATTAGGTCTGCAATTTAGATTTCAATTAAAATTGGGATTGAAATTAAATTATAATTTACTTTAAAACAAAATTTCTATTTTTAGAAAGCCTTATTAAAACTTGAAGAATTTTTATAAGAATATTTTAGTGTTGTGTTCTTATATCAAGTACTTATGTCAGTGTATGCGTAGTTTAGGTTATGAAGGACTAGTACCCTACGATTATGAATTAGAAAGAACTGTTACGGAAATTAAAAAAAGCAAAAAAAAATAAAAATTTTTGAAAATTCTAAAAAAATTACAGAAATGGCAGATCAAAATAATCAAAATGCTAGAATTCATCAACAACTTAGACCATTAAGAGATTATGCTAACCCTACAGTAGATGAGCTTCATTGTAGCATTAAAAAACCTACTATAGTGGCTAATTCATTTGAGCTTAAGCCTACTATTATCCAAATGGTATCAAAAAATCAGTTTTGAGGATCACCAACGGAAGATCCAAATTTACCTCTTGCCAATTTCTTAGAATTGTGCGCTACACTTAAATACGATGGTGTATCAGATGATGCCATAAGACTTAGGTTATTTCCTTTCTCACTGAGGGATAAAGCTAAGATGTGGTTGAATTCATTAGTACCTAGATCTAACAGAAACTGGGGTGATTTAGCACAAAAATTCCTTGCAAAATATTTTCCACCATAAAAAACTGTAAAGCTTAGAAATGATATTACATCTTTTAATTAGTTTGAAGGGGAATCTATTTATGAAGCACGAAAAAGATTTAAAGAAATCTTAAGAAAGTGTCCACACCATGCTATACCAGATTGGTTAATAATTCAAACTTTTAGATCTATTATCGATGCTGCTGTCGGTGGTTCACTAATGTCAAAACTATTTCATGACGCTTATGCTTTAATTGAAGAAATGGCTACCATGAATTCTCAATGGCTTTCTGAGGTGGTAAATCATAAAAAGTTGCCAATATTCAAGAATTTGATGCATTTTCTATGCTAGCAAATCATGCTGCTGCAATTTCTAGGAAGTTAGACCAATTTAGAATGAATTTTTCTCAACCAAATCTTATGATTGAAGAGAATTCATTAGGCCAAATTTTAGATTCTCAAGCATCATTAAAGACTTTGAATTCCATAAATAATAAGCCAAACAACCCATATTCAAATTATTATAACCCAGGTTGGAAGAACCATCTTAAATTTAACTAGAGTAATACTTTATGTGGTAAAAATCAACAATGTGGTAGCATCCAAGTAAACCCATTGAGAAGCTGGAACAACCAAGTGAATAATAATTATAGACCTACTTATCCTCCATGTTTTAATAGTAATCCATAATTTAAGGAGAAGAAGTTGTTTATAGAAGAAGTGGTGTTACAAATGGGAAATCAGTTACAAAGTCAAGGAGCTACAATTTGAAGTACGAAGAATCAACTTGGACAAATAACCAATTCATTAAGTAATAGATCCCAAGGAACGCTTCCTAGTAATACTGAAATAAATTCAAAAGGCCAGAATAAAGAGCAAGTAAAAGCCATCCAACTTAGAAGTGGAAGAGAGTTAGAAGATAGGGTTCAAAAAGAAACTAAAGTAGAGAGAGAAGAGATTTAAGAACCAAAAGAGGACGCTCTGAAAGGTTTAGAGAGACCTATTTCTCCACTTAAAATTAATTTGGAAAAACCAGCACCTCCATTTCCTCAGAGGCTTCATCAACAGAAGTTGGATAAGCAATTTTCAAAATTTTTAAGGAGCTTACAATTAATATTTCATTTGCTGAAGCCTTAGAACAAATGCCAAGCTATGTAAAGTTTATGAAGGATATTCTTAATAGAAAAAGGAAGTTTGAAGATAATGAGACTGTTGCACTTAGTGAGGAGTGCAGTGTTATAATTCAGAAAAAGCTTCCTGAAAAGTTTAAAGATCGTGGTAGCTTTACAATTTCATGTGCAATAGGAGACAGCTTTTGTAGGAAATCTTTATGTGATTTAGGTGCAAGCATCAACCTTATGCCATTATCAATATTCAAAAGATTGAGATTAGGAGAAGAGATTAAATTAGGAGAAATAACCACTACTATTGTAACTCTGTAGTTAGCAAATCGTTCAATAACATATCCTAATGGAGTTATAGAAGATGTCCTAATAAAAGTGGATAAATTTATCTTTCATGTTGATTTCATTGTGCTAGATATAAATGAAGATAAAGAGATACCTATCATTTTTGGGAGACCTTTTCTAGCCATAGGAAGAGTAATGATAGATGAACAGAAAGGAGAATTAACTATGCATTTCAATGATCAAACGATTACTTTTAACATTGCAAGATCAAAGATGTATCCCGTAAAAGGTAAAGATGTTAAATGCTATAGAATGATTGTTATAAGATATCTGAGTGAATGTCATTTTAAAAAAAATTATGATGAAAAATTTGAAATCAATGATTTGGAACATGAGTAAGAAGAGGAATTAGATGGAACACGAGAAAGAAGAGGAATTATATCAACTTGAAAATATTTATAAGAAAAATTCAAACTATGTTCGAGAAAGTTTTGAAATTCTGGACACAACAGAAAAAGATGAATCATTTTGTCCATCAATTGGAAAACCTCCAGAACTTGAGTTGAAATTACTTCCTAATCATTTAAAATATGCCTTTTAGGTGATTCCTCTACTTTACCACTTATAATTTCCTCAAAATTTATGATGGAAGAAGAAGAAAGATTGATGTAAATTTTGAAAAATTTTAAGAAAGCCTTTAAATGGACAATAACTGATATTAAAGGAATCAGTCCTTCAATTTGTATGCATAAAATTCATATGGAAGAGAACTGCAAACCCAGGCCTGATCCTCAAAGGAGATTGAATCTTATTATGAAAGAAGTTATTAAGAAAGAAATTCTAAAGTGATTAGATGCTGGAATTATCTACCATATTTGAGATAGTGCATGGGTTAATCCAATTCACTGCGTTCTTAAGAAAGGAGTAAATGTGACTGTAAATGAACATAATGAGTTAATACCTACTAGACAAGACACATGGTGGTGAATATGAATTGATTATAGAAAATTAAATCTTGCTACTAGAAAAGATTATTTTTCTTTACCATTTCTAGATCAGATGCTAGATAGACTAGCTGGGCATAAATACTTTGTTTTATGGATGGATATACTGGTTATCACCAAATTCAAATAACTCCTAAAGATTAAGAGAAAACAATGTTTACTAGCCCGTATGGTAAATTTGCTTATGGAAGAGCGCCCTTTGGTTTGTGTAATGCCCCTGCTACATTTCAAAGATGTATGATGGCTATTTTGTGTGATTTAATTAAAAAAGGAATTGATGTTTTTATGGATGAATTTTCAGTGTTTGGAACTTCATTTGAATCATGTTTAAAACATTTATCAAGAGTTCTAAAGTGATATGAAGAAACAAATTTAGTCCTTAATTAGGAAAAATGTTGATTTATGGTAGCATGAGGAATTGTTTTAAGACTTCATATATCAGAAAATGGTATGGAAGTAGATCTTGCAAAAATTCAAAGGATTGTTATCCAATGTAAGGAAATTAGGAGTTTTTTAGGACATGCTGGATTCTACAGGGAATATATTAAAGTCTTTTCAAAAATTGCTAAGCCTTTATACCATTTACTGGAGAAAGATGCAATTTTCGATTTTGATGAAGAGTGCCTAAAAGCTTTTGAGTTATTAAAAGAAAAATTAGTCATTGCACCAATTATAGTTTCACCAGAATGGGGAAAACCTTTTGAACTGATGTGTGATGCTAGTGAATATGCTATTGGAGTGGAGTTTTTTTAGGACAAATATATGACAAAATGTTCAAAGTAATTTACTATGCTAGAAAAACTCTTAATAAAGCTCAAATTAATTATACAAAAACTGGAAAAGAGTTATTAGCAATAGTATATGCTTTTGAAAAATTTAGATCATATTTAATTAAAAGTCAATGTGTAGTGCATACAAATCATTCTGCTTTTAAGTACTTAATGAAAAAGAAGGATGCAAAACCTAGATTAATACAATGGGTTCTTCTTTTGCAAGAGTTTGATTTTACAATATTAGATCGGAAGGGAACTGAAAATTAAATTGCTGATCATTTGTATAAGCTTGAATTAGAAAAACCACTCTATTTTGAAAAAGAAATTAATGAACATTTTCTTGATGAAAAACTATTCAACATTAATGAGTGGTGTGTTCCGTCGTATGCAGACATTGTGAACTTTCTTGTTAGTGATAATATACCCTATGGAATGACATGCCAACAGAAGAGGAAATTTATATTTGAAGCTAAGACTTATTTTTGGGATGTCCCGTTTTATATAAATAAGGGAAGGATCTTATTATTCGAAGATGTGTGCCTTTAGAAGAAACTTATGAAATTATCTAATAGTGTCATGATTCTGATTTTGGGGGACATTTTTGTGATGATAAAACAACATGCAAAATTTATAATCTAGATTTTATTGGCCTACAATCTTTAGAGATGTTAATTCTTATATCAAAACTTATGATCGATGTCAATGAGTAGGCAATATTTCTAGGAGGAATGACCTACCCCTCAATTATGTGTTAGAAGTTGAGATATTTGAGTTGGAAGTTGAAATATTTAATGTTTGGTGATTAGATTTCATGGGATCATTTATATCATCTTTCAAAAATTTATATATATTGTTAACAGTGGGCTATGTATCCAAATGGATCGAAGCTGTAGCCTTACCTTGATGTTATGGTCAAAGTGTTTCAAAATTTTTAAGAACGAATATATTTTGTAGGTTTGGGATGTTGAGAGTGATCATAACTGACGGGGGAAGACTTTTTACAAATTCCATAATGGAGAAATTATTAAATAAATATCATAAAAACTATAGAATTGCTACTACTTATCATCCTCAGACAAGTGGTTTGGCTGAATTATCCAATCGTGAAAATAAAAGAATATTGGAAAAATCTGTGAATCTAACCAAAAGAGATTGGTCAGTGAAACTTGACTATGCTTTGTGGGCTTATATGACTGCATACAGAACCCCTATAGGAATGTCCCCATATAGGCTAATATTTTGGAAAGCTTGACATTTACCAGTTGAAATTGAGCATAAAACATATTGGGCTATTAAGGAGTTCAATTATAATTTAAAAGATGCTGGTGAGAAAAGACTGTTACAATTAAATGAGCTTACAGAGATAATGAATGAATTTTATGAGAGTGCTAAGATTTATAAATAAAAGATGAAGATGTGGCATAATCGCAGGATTCATACTAAAAATTTTGAGCCAGGGCAATAAGTTTTGTTGTATAATGCAAGATTAAGAGGAGTATTCTTATTAAAAATTTTCAGTCAGGGCAAAAAGTTTTGCTATATAATGCAAGGTTAAGATTATTTCCAGGCAAACTTGATTATTTCTAGGCAAACTTAAGTCCATTTATCCATATGGAGCTGCGGATATTAAAGATCCTAAATCTGAGAAAATATTTAAAGTGAATGACCATAGACTGAAACCCTATTTTATAGGGTATCAACTTAAATATAATGATGGAACGATGATGGGTCAACCAGGATGAGCGCTGGTTACATCGGGCTAACGACGTAAAACCAAGTGCTTTGTGGGAGGCAACCCATAATTATCAGTGTATTTTTGCTTTGATTGTCCTTTTGAGTCTGACTAAGAAATTTGGGGTAGTATTTTTGAGTTTGGGTAGTGTTTTAAGAATATTATGTGTTAGTAATGATTTTAATACTTTATTCAAGTGACTTAGACATGTTAGAATGAGTATTTGGACGTTAATTTGCCCGGTGCTAAGTCAAGCACTGGCGCTTAAGCGCCAATATTTTGCGCTTAAGTGCGGAAAATAAAAATCATGTGCAAATTTTGATTTCTAGAAGATCTGACCATAAATTGGTTAACTTGAACATGCCATGGTAGTTTTAGGATGTGACTAGGAGTTATAGGAAGGATTTTGGTTTATAAATAGAAGGGTTTTATAAAGAATTTTCACGACAATTCAAATTCTTACCCTAAAATTCTAAGAGACAGAGAGATTTGGAGAAAATATCTTCATGGGAGATGGATTTGAAGAAAAAGGGAGAGGCCATGAGGAAGTAATTCATTAGTCAGTGTGCATAAGAGATGTATAACAGTTTCTTAGTCGTTAATATTGATGGAATAGCGGAAAAGATCAACAAAATTGAGGCTGACGTGGCTTCAATTGAGGCAAAGGTAAATGAAGTTAATGCACTTCTATAGCATGTTGGATGGCAATTAAAATGGATATTTAGCCATACCAGTTATATATAGGAAGCCGATAAGGCGATGCATCTTAAGTATAAATGGATTGAAAAAGATTGTATCAGAGCTCGTCACCACTGTCCGTTTTATAACTATATATTCCAAATACCAAAGGAGAGATTAATGAGAGACAGGAATTTGTTCCAACAAATGAAGAATGGAATTAAGTTCAACACTAAGATTTTCTTGTGAGGAGTTATTTTATGTGTTAGTGTAAGGTCTTATTTTTAGTGTTTATGTGATTATGTGTTTTATTATGTAAGTTGGTTTAGTGTTAGTATTAAGGAAATTTTCTCATTCGATACTCTTTGAAATGAGAATTATGTGTTGCATGTTGTTTGTAATAGTTCGTAAATGAATATAAGTGTTTGTTCGTAAAAAAATTATGTTATTTTTTACTTCAAATTGAATTAGTAATATTAGGGAATTTTGAGAGTGAGGAGAGTTAAGGGAGAAGAAAATAGTTATTTAAGTGTTTTAAGACCATTTAGGGGTGGTTTACTAGGCTAATAGTGCATTTTACTTAGGATCAAAAATATCAAAAATCATGCACTAGTGCCTAAGCGCCACAACCCTGCGGTTAAGTGCGAGGCAACCCGAGAGGCAGGCACCTAAGCGCCAAAAATCTTCGTGCGCTTAAGCGCCGGTTCGCGAACGGTTGAAAGTGAAAAATAAACCCAAAAATTTCCATTTTTGCTCTAGCCATTATCTTCTTCCTCCGACGTTCGTGATTTTAAGTTTAGGGCAAACCTTATTTTGAGACTTCTTGGTGAATTTGAGCCAAATTTGCTAGATTTGGATTTCTTGAGGTAAGAAATTTTGGATTTTCACCATGTATTTTGAGTACATTTGGAGAAACTCAAAAATCACTTGAAAATTGCATAAAAATTGTAGTTTAAACTTATAGGAGTTGAGTTTAGTAGTTTAGACTTGATTCATGGATTTGTTTTGGAATTTTTGAAAATTTTTAGAAATGGCACCAAGAATGAAGAAGAGCAAGGGGAAGTCCCATTTTGATTCGAGTAAATTTGTGAGTTCAAAAGCTCAAGATCAATATAGTGATGCTCTGCAATCACGAAAACTTATACAAGAATGAAGATGTTTTAAGAATCCAGGAGGACCTGTTGAAGATTTAATTGTTCATCGATAGTGGCAACGATTCTATTGTTTTTGTGTTGTAGCGGTGATTTCTATAGTTTGGGAGTTTTATGTATATCTCCCAGAGGCAGAAGAAGATCAGGTTATGGTCACAGAAAAATTAGTACCATTTTCTCCTGAGATAATCAGCATGTTTTACCAGTTGCCCCCTGATACTTTGTGTTTTTTATTCGAACTATAGTCCTATTGAGATGTAGTTGGACTAGATTATTTCATATTTAACTGTTGGAAGAGGACTCTGGAAGATTACAAATGAAAGGCGAGTCAACTTTTCCACTTCAAAGTTAAATGCCACCTCAAAGGCATGGCATTATTTTATTTCAGCTCGTCTACTATCGACCAATCTTCTTAGTGAAGTTACTAGAGAAAGAGCGATGTTAAATTATTTTTATCAGTTGTTTAAAACTATCAACATTGAGGCACTTATCTACCAGACTATCATCAGTTCTGCTACTACTGCTACTACTGCAACTGCTACTACGCTACTACTGCAGATTTGGGATTTGCTTCCTTAATCTTTTCTTTGTGTGAGCAAGCAAGAGTTAGATATGATAGTTGGGAAGAAATGCTGCTACCTCTAAAGCCCATTACTAGTGTGAATGTGAAATCATATTCGAAGCACTCTATTTTTAGCTGGAGAGGAGGATTTTCACCAATTTATAGAATGGAAACGTCTGCTTCTTCAACCTCTAGTGCTTCTACATCACCATCTACCTTGAGACCATCTATATCAGAAGGTCAGCCTACTGAATCTTAGGATCAATTATTAAAGAGAATGATGGATAATATTAATTTTACCGCGGATAAGGTACAACATTTATAAAATTTTGTAGATCATATTGATGGATATGTTAAAAGACATAGTGATTTAAAAGACATAGTGATTATGAGGTGGAGAGCCTCATTAGGGGTAACCAAGGAGTGAAATTCCCTTTTAGGGGTACCCAAGGAGTGGAATTCCCTTCACATGAAAAATATCTTGATTATGAGCCTGTAACTTTTTGGGATAGCGGTGACACTAATTATGATGATGAGGAGGAGGACTAAGATTGTTTTAAATTTGTAATAATTTGAAGTACTGTATTGTGTGAACTTGCTACTGTTGTACTTTTTGTTGTTGTTGTTGTAGATCTTTTGCTGTGTTGAGGTGTTATGTTTAATTATTAATGTAATCGTTGTGTTTTGTGTTTTGTTTTTAGCATTGTGATTAGATTTTATGGTAGTAGCTGTGTGAAGTAAGATGTGTAGTCCGGTTTAGTTAGTTGGTATTGTACTTATTTCTAAGTATTAAAAAAGTTAAGAATCTTTAACTTCAATTTCAAAAATGGCTACCCTATCTTTTCTTTTATATCAGTGTGTTTGTTTTTATGTTGAGATTATGAAGTCAAAGTCAGTGTGTTTGTTTGCTTATATGTTGTTACCCACTACTTAGAAGTCTTATGAATCTCTACATGTTAAATTAAATTTAAAATGAGAAAATTTTGATCAAAAATCATTTTACTCCTTTTTAAAATTTTTGTACTTGTATCAATAGGGTGTACAAATTCTTGTAAGCATGTATTTTAATTTTCATTCTTGCTTATATATATTTGATTCTAAAATGTTAAATCTTGTTAAAAATTTAAGTTTGGGGGTGGGGGATGAAAATCATTTTCAAAACTGAAATTTTATTTGTTCTCGAATGTGAAAGTTTTTAAATGTAGAAATGATAAATATTGTGTAACTACCTTTAGTAGGAGATATTGTATTTTTGAAAAATGTGGAAGGATTAGACTTTTATTTTTGAAACTTAAATTTCTTTTATTAAAAATAATTTTCATAAGCTATTATTATGTTTTTAAGTAAAAGAAAATATCTATTCTTTACTTTAGGAAGGGAGAAGTAGAATTCAAAATTATTAAAGGCCTATCTAGATATAATAATCCTTGCCTTAGAAAAAAAAGGAACAAAGGAAAAGAAAAAGAAAAGAAAAGAAAAAGCTAAAAAAGGGAGGAGAAGCTTGAGGATTAGTGCCTAATCAAAAATTGGTTCCACATCTGATCTTTTTAAAGTATAAGACTCGAGAAACTCTTAAGCTTAAGGAAAGAATATAGTAAGTAAAATTAAACTTAATAAAAATTTTTAAGAAAGGGAAATAAAATGTCTAAGTTCTATATTTAGAAAATCTACAACTATTTCTGAATTAGTTAGGAACTCATATTTTTCATACTTCTTCACTTTAAGGATTTCTAAACTTTACGTTGTTTTCGTTCGCTAGAATTTTCTCTAAATTAGACTATTATATTTCTAAAACAAAATTTTAGAACCTCCTAAAGAAACTCATACACATAATCATACTTATTTAGTTTTTAAAGATTAAAGTATCACTTGAGGATAAGTAACATTTTAAGTTTGAGGGATTTTGATACACCTAAAATATATAGTGTTCTTACAAACATTTTTATACATATTTTTGAGAAATTGCGCTTTAATGAAAGGTATTTGTGTGTTTTTCTTCAGGTACAACTAAAAAGGTGAAAAATGGCAAAATGAGTGAAAAAGGATCAAATATTGAGCAAAAATGCAAAAAATGATGCAAAAGTATTTTAGCGCCTAAGTGCTAGATCTGGCACTTATGCGATGCTGAAACAGAGAAGGTCGCGCCTAAGCGTCAGTGATAATTACTTAATGGGTTAATTCATTTTGACAAATTTTGAAGAGAAACTTGAGGCACCTATTGGCTAAAGAGGGCGATTATGACTACTATAAACAAAAATATCTTTTAAAAACTTGTGAAAGGAGGCATCCTTTGACGAATACATTGAATTTGGTCTCATTTTGAAGAGATATCAAGGTACCTCTTGGAAAAATATAAAAAAAGAGGCTTGGGAATTCTCAAGGGTTGCTTCTAGTCTCCTCAAGGGCTGCTTCTAGTCTCTTTAAGTGTTTCTCTTAGATTCTTCTTGCTTTTATTTTTAAGAGAGACTGTAAGACGCCAATATCTGTCTTTATTTTAGTTTTAGTTTCTAGTTTTTGAGAGTTAAGAGTGTTGTAAGAAGAAAAGAGATTCAATGGAAATTCAATGGAAATTCAAGAGTTTGGTGGAGGAGTTTGGTGGAGGATTTAAGATAAGTTTTTATCTTTTTGTTACTATATTTGGTTTTAATCAAATTAGTACAAGAAAAGAAGGTACTATAAAAGTATACCTGTCGAGCCTTCTTCTTCCTCCACCTGAAAGTTCAGTACTTGCCAGATATATGTATATATAATTTTACAGGAATTAAAACTTGCTTGTAGAAAAGTAGGAAGCACAAGTTTAAGGTGTGTCCAGATCCTATGTCATATCCTAATTGATCCTATTTATTTAAATGTACAAATGATTTCTTAATCAAGACGTAATGAGTTTAATCATACTTCAAAATATCCAAATGAGAGTGAGAAGGGTCCATGGACTAGACCTCGGGCATCGCACAATCCCTTGAAAAGTCTCGAGTTCGTTCAAACTCATTATGTTGCTTAATAACTCATCCCTATCATACCCTTATGCACTATGAACTGATGGTCTAGCCAACCCTAACGAGAAAATGTTATTTTTTTTAAATTTATTTAATTTTATAATTATTTCTAATGCAAAAATATGGATTTTTCAATAAAAACTTTAATAACTCAAAAAAAAAAAACTTATGACCTTAAGAAAATTATTAGAGGTTCACCTAAGTTAGAGGACCACTTGGACCAATTTTTTTAATTTTTAGAGGTTTAACTTAATTATTAAAATTATTTGTTTGTTTTTAGTATTAATTAAATATAGAATATTATTTAAATAGAAAATTTTATTTAAGTAAAAAATTAAGTTTTATATTTTTAGTACATCTCTTTGAGTTCAAAGAATCCAGAGAAACAAATTTCATATCTTGTGATTTATATTTTAATTATTATAATTTTTTTAATGGAAATTTAAAGAAAATTCATTTTAAGCCTTTAAGAAAATTGATATCTTGACTTAGAAAATTAGGAAAATTATTTTAATTTGTTATAAGTGATCAGCAAATCAAATATGACATTTTAGTGTATTTCTACAATTTTGCAATTTTTATGATTTTTAATTAATTTTTATTTATTTAAATGTTAAAAAATAGCTCAAAAATGAAGTGTTTATTTTAGTTACAATTTTATTTTTCTTAGGTTCCTCTGGTCATAAGGAGCTCCGAAAACCAATTTCGTAGTTTTTTGGGATTTATTTTAATTATTATAATTATTTTAATGCCAAAAATGTGATTTCGCTGGATTAATTCATTTGTGTAGTCGAATAAACTCTGATTGACTTGAAATTTTTATGGGGAGCTCCTTTTACATTAAATTATAGTTGAAAATGATTTTCATGTCATTTACATTTAGAATTACTCCAAATTAATTTTATTTCATTTTCTAGGGTTGGTGAAAATTAGGATTATTTTAAATAATTTAAACCAAGTTTATATTTTTCCTAGAGTGCTCTGACCATAGTGAACCTACCAAAAAAAATTTTGTATTTTTTTATGAGTATTTTAATTTTTATAATTATTTTACTAAAATAAGCATGATATACTTGAAAAATATAGATCTCTGTCTAGAGACCTTCCCTAACCTTGGAAAAATCAGGGAAGATCACTCATGATAGAGGGAACCAAAGCCCCAAAAATAATGTCATGGTGAAATGTCCATATAAATGAAGAATCCAAATAAGGAAAACACCATTTAATTAATTCAAAATCATACATGCATCATAAAAATACGAGACCATTTCCACATTGTTCTCCTCTGTTCACTGAGCATGAGGGTATTTTTATTCTATTTTTGTGCTTTTCTACACAAAGATATGAATTTTCTAAGTTTTTGCCATTAAATAATTCAAATAAAAGCCTATTTTCCTACTTAAACCAGTCAGCATCGTGTCATCCTAGGCAGCTCCGAAGCTCCACGTGGCACTCCTCCATTCGACGCCGCCATTTGACTCAGCACCTCGTCAGCCCGCGCTTCATGTCTCGCTCCCTGATACACCTAAATTATATAGTGTGTTTAGACACATTTTTATACTTATTTTTGAGATATTGCGCTTTAATGGAAGGTATTTGTGTGTTTGTCTTTCGGGTATAATTAAATAGGTGAAAAATGCTAAAAGGAGTGAAAAAGGATCAAATTTGTAGAAAAAATTCAAAAATGGTGCAAAAGTGTTTTGACGCCTAAGCGCCAGATCTGGCGCTTACGCGCTGGTGAGATAGAGAAGACGGAAAATTGAAGGGACATTTGAGGCACCTATTGGTTAAAAAGGGTGGTTATGACCACTAGAAATGAAAATATGGTTAAAAGACTTGTGAAAGGAGGCATCCCTTGGAAAATACATCAAATTAGGACACATTTTGAAGAGCTACCAATGCACCCCTTAAAAAGTTAGAAAAGAAGGAAGTTAAGAGAAAAATAGGGGGAGTCCTGAGAAGTTCTTGAAATAGTTCGTGGAGAAACTTTTGGAGGGACCTTTCAGGCACCACAAATTTACTTTTTTCTTTTTGTTTTTAGTTTTATTGTGAGAGTTAAGAGTGTTGTAAGAGAGAAGAGAATCGAAGGAAGTTCAAGAGTTTGGTGGAGGATTTGAGATAAGTTTTTATCTTTGTTTTTAAATTACTTTTTTATTTTAATCGAGACTTCTTATAAGTTTGACAATGATTTCTATTTTTAAACTAAAGTGTGGTTTTATTTTCTCCATAGATTCTGAGTAGCTTTCTTTATCTTTCTCCTTAAAATGATAAGTAATTAAAGTGTTGGATGGAAGTTGTGGAGAGTATTAATCTTTAATGTTGGAAGAAGTTGTGATGATTTAATTCCACGTACTTCATTTACTTCTTGATCTGACCAATCTAGATGTTAAAATTTGTTGTGAGAACATTTAAGAACCGGGTATTGTCTCAGTCAAGAGTTCTACAAGAAAGTGAAGATCACATTTGATTTCATGAAGGAGAAATTTGTTAAAAAAATTAAGTGCAAATAAATAGGGAAATATTCTTTGTTGGGTATAAAATTAGAGAATTAGTACTTTTAAGTGACAGGCTAAAGCCCCCAACTTGGTTTATTGTTTTAAGTTCTGATACTAGTTGATAGCCCCCAGGTAGAGGGAAATGAGGGAACTCTAGTGTGAGAACTGGTATCTTCCTTGCCTAGCCGGTCTTCAGAACTATTTAATAATTAAATTAGCCAATGGTCTTTATAAAATCTCTAGTTAAAGAAAAGAATAATATTGCACCTATTTGGCATAATACAATTTGAATACTTCTACAACAGAATTTCTATACTTATTACTGATTCATGATAAGGGAAAACATATTTCATATTCAGTGCTTTTCTTTTACATAAACCCAAGTTATATTTAGAATTTGTTTCTATTTTGTCAAAATATCAAAAAAATACAAAAAAGAATTGAATTTTAATTACTGTAAAAATATCTATCGTTTAGGTAATTGCCTTTTTGAAATAGAAAGTTTATTATTTAGATGTGCATATTGTAAATTTTTCCAGTGGGTTCGATATTCAGGTCTTAATAAAAAAGTTCTATATTACTTGATAACAATACGTATACTTGTGTAGTATCCCAATATATATATATATTAATTAAAAAGTTAAATCCTTATTTTCTCCAGGATCAAGTTTTTAGTACTGTTGCAAAGTAAGGTGTTGTTGGAAAGTAGGAAAGATAAGTGAGGAATATAATTGCATACATTGTTATATTATTTCATATAAACATTCGGGATCAAGTTTTTGGCGTCGTTGTCGAGGAGATTGATTGAAAGAAAATTTCTATTTTAGAAAGTATTATTTAAAATTTAAGAGTTATTGTAAGAATATCTTATCATAGTATTTTATTTTTATGTGTGTTTTATTCTATTTTATTTTATTTTATGTTAGTGTATGCATAGTTCAGGTTCTGAAGGACTAGTGCCCTATGATTCTAAATTAGAGAGAACTGTTAAGAAAATTAGAAAAAGAAAAAAAAATTAAAAATTTTGAAAAATATAAAAAAAAAATTATAGAAATGACAAACCAAAATGATCAAAATTCTAAAATTCATCAAGAATTTAGACATTTACGAGATTATGCCAACCCTACGGTAGATAAACTTCATTGTACTATTCAAAAACCTACTATAGTGGCTAATTCATTTGAACTTAAACCTATCATTATCCAAATGATATCAAAGAATCAGTTTGGGGGAACACCAACTGAAGATCCTAATTTACATCTTGCTAGTTTTCTAGAATTTTTTTAGAATTGTGCGCTACATTTAAATGTGATGGTGTATCAGATGATGTCATAAGACTTAGGTTATTTCCTTTCTTACTGAGGGATAAAGCTAAGATGTGGTTGAATTTGTTAGCACCTGGATTTATCAGAACCTGGGGTGATTTAGCACAAAGATTCCTTGCTAAATATTTTTCACCATCAAAGACTGCAAAGCTTAGAAATGATATTACATCTTTTAATCAGTTTAAAGAGGAATCTATTTATGAAGCATGTTGATTAATAATTCATACTTTTTATAATGGACTATTGGATCTCATAGATCTATTATCGTTGCCGCTGCTGGTGGTTCATTGATGTCAAAACCATTTCATGACGCTTATGCTTTAATTGAAGAAATGGCTACCAATAATTTTAATGGCCTTCTAAGAGGGTGAATCCTAAGAAAGTAGCTAATATTCATGAATCTGATGCATTTACTATGTTAACAAATCAAGTTGTTGCAATTTCAAGGAAGTTAAACCAATTTCGAATGATTTTTTCTCAACTAATTTCTAAGATTGAAGAGAATTCTCATGCAAAATGGTAGATTCTCAATTATCATTAGAAACTTTGAATGTCATAAATAACAATCAGAATAACCCATATTCAGATTATTACAAACCGAGTTGGATGAACTATCCCAACTTCAATTGCAATAATACTACAGGTGGTAACAAACAGCAATGGGGGAATAATCAAGTAAACCCATTGGGATACTGGAAAAACCAAGGGAATAATAATTATAGATCTACTTATCCTCCAGGTTTTAACAATAATGCATAATTTAAGGAGAAGAAGTTGCCTATAGAAGAAGTGGTGTTACAAATAAGAAATCAGTTACAAAGTCAAGGAGCTACATCTAACAATATTGAGAATCAACTTGGACAAATCGCAAATTCATTAAGTAGTAGATCCCAAGGAACACTTCCTAGTATGATTGAAACAAATCCGAAAGACCAGAATAAAGAGCAATTAAAAGCCGTTCAACTTAGAAGCGGAAGAGAGTTGGAAGGTAGGGTTCAAAAAAGAACTGAAGTAGAGAGAGAAGAAATTGAAGAGTAAAAGGAGGACACTCCAAAAGATTCTGAAAGACCTATTTCTTCGCTGAAAATTGAAAATTGAAAATTTATTCCGAAAAACCTCCACCTCCATTTCCTCAGAGACATTGTCAACAAAAGTTGGATAAGCAATTTTCAAAATTTCTGGAAAATTTTAAAAAGCTTACAATTAATACTCAATTTACTGAAGCCTTAGAACAAATGCCAAGCTATGTAAAGCTTATGAAGGATATTCTCAATAGAAAAATGAAGTTTGAAGATAATTAGACTGTTGCACTTTCTGAGGAGTGCAGTGCTATAATTCAGAAAAAGCTTCCTGAAAAGCTTAAAGATTTTGGTAGCTTTACAATCCCATGTGCAATAGGAGACATATTTTATGGGAAAGCTTTATATGATTTAGGTGCAATCATAAACCTTATGTCATTATCAATATTTTAAAGATTTTTATTAGGAGAAATAACCCGTACTATTGTAACTCTGCAGTTAGTAGATTCGATAACGTACCCTAAGGGAGTTATAGAAGATGTACTAGTGAAAGTGGATCAATTTATCTTTCCTGTTGATTTCATTGTGTTGGATATGGAGGAAGAAAAAGAGATACCTATCATTTTCGGGAGACCTTTCTTAGCCACATGAAGAGCAATGATAGATGTGCAGAAAGAGGAATTAACTATGTGCTTCAATGATCAAACTTTCAATGATCAAACTGTTACAATGATCAAACTGTTACTTTTAGCATTTCAAGATCAATGAAATATCTTGCGAAAGGTAAAGATGATGAAAACTATAGAATGGATGTTATAAGATATCTGAGTGAATGTCATTTTAAAACTAATTATGATTAAAAATCTAAAGTGAAAGATTTGGAACACGAGAAAGAAGAGGAATTTGATATGTGAAGATCTTATTAAGGAAGATTCAAACTATGTTTGAGAAAGTTTTGAAATTCTGAACACAACAGGAAAAGATGAATCGTTTTGTCCATCAATTGAAAAACCTCCAGAACTTGAGTTGAAATTACTTCCTGATCATTTAAAATATGCCTACTTTACCAGTTATAATTTCCTCAAAATTAAAGATGGAAGAAGAAGAAAGAGGTTGATGAAAATTTTAAATTTTTTTAAGAATGCCTTTAGATGGAAAATAGCTGATATTAAAGGAATTAGTCATTCAATTTATATGCATAGAATTCATTAGGAAGAGAACTGCAAACCCAGGGCTGATCCATAATGGAGACTGAATCCTGTTATGAATGAAGTTGTTAAGAAAGAAATTTTAAGTGGTTAGATGCTGGAATTATATACTCGATCTACCCAATTTGAGATAGTTCATGTGTTAGTCCCATTCACTGCATTCCTAAAAAAGGAGGAATAACTGTGACTGTGAATGAACATAATGAATTAATACCTGTTGGCGCTATTTTATGTTGGAGTTGCCCGTAAGAAGTTGTCGGTCATCGGAATTGAAATCCCCTCGCCCGCTTTGTAAGGACGTTGAAGTTTAGAAAAGTATGAAATCAAACTGACCCTATATTTTTCATAGTTTAAATGAAAGAGCGTTCAGTTTTGAGGAGAAATATTTAATTGTTTCATCCTGCCAATCTTATTAGTTAGGGTTTACATTCATGCGAAACGATCACACAAATAGCCTGGAAGATGTGAGAGTTTAGGTCGTGGCGAACGACGACCTCGGAATCCCAAGACGAGTTAGGGCTTATATTGTATAGCAGGGCTGTACAAAGGCCTAATGATAAAGTGAGGATTTACATTGCATAAGCAAGCAACCTCAAAGTCCTATGGCTTTATTGCTTAATTCTAGGGAAGGAAGATTGGTTTAGCTGGGGAAGATAAGTTTTGCTGTTGAAGATGGTCATGCTGCCCATCATGCTAGCTCCAAACTCCTTGCCACAACAAGTTTGAGTTGTCAAGTGTGTCAAGTTATGATGTAAATCAGGTGGCCTTATGGTTGAAGTTCTTTAAATTTTTATGGGGGCATGTTAAAGTTGATTAGAGCGACACTGGTTAGGATCTCACGGTTCCCTCGTTCCGGCACCACTATTTTCTATTGGATTTACTTAGTCCAAATGAACTTACTAAACTCAACTTAATGAGTTCCATAATTTCATTTAGACCGTGGGAAGCCTAGTTAGCAACCGTAGGTTGCTTTCTTCGAGGAATTCCCAATCATCCTATAGAGACTTCTTAATTTAGTTGAAGTTGTAGTTTTGTGTGATGTTTGTGATTAAATTTTGAGTTGTTTTATAATTTGAATGTTGTGGCGGTGAATTTTATC
>NW_018221904.1:93357-97543 GCF_001263595.1 Phalaenopsis equestris
TTCATCCTATAAACACCCTAATGCTCAATGAACATTGATGTCTCAATTATCCCTAAGAGTAAGGTAATTATCATCTGTAATTTAATTTTGAAAATTATATAGGTGAAGACTCTTAAAGAGGCAAGTTAGTGTTATTGGAACACGTAGCCAAATTTTAGTCCTAATTGGGCATGTAATGTTTGAAAAATGTTTTAATTTTAATTGAGTTTGTTTTTTCTAATCTTCATTTAAATGAAACTTGATTTAGCCTAAGTCACTACTAAGCCCTTAAGACCTAGGTGAGTGTCTTAGTTAGTTTTGAAAATGTTAAGCTTTAGGTGGTTATATTTCATGATTTGAATTTTATCTGAAAATCAAAATAGGGGTAATAAATTGATTAATTATTGACTTCAAAAGTCATACCCCTAAATCCTAGGTTCATTTTATTTTAATAAACTCCCAAATTTTAATAATTTAGAAATTTATTAACTTATATTTTTAGTTAAGAAAGTGAGGTTGGTTTCTACCAATTAACCCCTTGTGTTTCAAACATCCAAATTAAGATCAGAGGTTATCCATTTCCCTCTTTAAATTAAGCCTAAATGTTAATTAAGGCTAAATCTCCAAAATTACATATTTTCCCTAAAGGCTCTAACACTTCATAATTTGTCAAATTCAATTCAAATGACTTTGAAATTTTTTTCCTACCTCATTCATGGGTCAATTAAGACATCAAAGGAGAAAATGTGATTTTCAAATTTTAATTTAATTTAAATAATTATTTTCATGTAAAAGATAGGATTTTCCAAAGAAAATTGTTAACTTGCCAAGGTAAATCCTAATCCGTTAAAATTTTTTTTGGAGATAGACCTAGACCAGAGAAGCCTTTGGACCAAATTTCATGATTTTTTTGAATTTTATTTGAATTTTAAGAACTATTTTAATAGTTCTTTAAGAACTATTTTAAGTTTGGGGTATTTATTAAGTATAAAAATATTTTAAAATGAGAAAATTAAGTTTTATATTTTTGAAAAATCCTTTTGAGGTCAGAGAACTCAGAGGAGAAGATTTATATTTTTCTGAATTTTATTTGATTTATTGGCATTATTTTTAGTTAAAACCCATTTTAGCCTTTAAAATTATTTTTAAGCTTTGAAATTGAATATCTTTATTTAGAAAATTAGAAAAAATATTCTAATTATTCTTAAGTGTTTAGGAAGCAATTTAGAACATTTTTCATCAATTTTATTATTTTTGTGATTTTATGGATTTTTAATTATTTAAATATTTAAAAATAGGTTAAAAATTAAGTATTTATTTTAGATATCATTTTATTTTTAGAAAATACCACTAATCCTAGAGAACTCAAAAAACTAAGTTTTATAAATTTTTGAGTTATATTTGGATTTTTAAAAATTATTTAAATGCCAAAAGTGATGTTTATCTTTAAAAATCAACTTAAGTTATCAAATGAACTCAAAATATTTTGAAATTTTTATGGTGAGTTCTCTGGATCATAAATAACAGTGGAGATCAAGATAAAAAATCAAGTCATTTTGTTATTTACATTTTTCAAAATTAATTATTTTAGTGATTTAGGGTTTGTGAAGATTAGGTGTATTTTCATTGACTTGGCTCATGAGAAATTTTCTTAAAAGCTCTCTAGTCATTATAAACCTTTCAAAATTTTTTTGGATTTTTCTAAGCAACATGCTAATTTCCATGATCCATGAGTATTTTAAGCAAATAATGCACATAAAATTGAAAAATGTGATTCTCTGTCTAGTGACATCCTCTGACTTTGAAAAAATCAGGTAATGTTTCCTAAGACAGAGGCAACTACAAGCTAAAATTTCAAGCCATGGTGATATTGCTACATGCATGAAGAATCAAAACATCCAAATCAGTATTTAATTAATATAAAAATAAAATATGCATCACATATACTTAAAATTCTTTCCACATTGGTCTCCTTTGTCACTAAGCGAGAGTATTTTTATTTTATTTTTGTAATTTTTCTACACCAAGATATGATTTTTTTAAGTTAGGGGTCATTTTCTGAATTAATTAAACCCCTATTTATCTATTTAAACGCGCAGCGCCACCTCAACCTATGATGGCTCCGAAGCTCCACGCGGCGCACTCCCATTTGACGCCACCTTCTGAGTCAGCTGCCACGCGACCCGCTATTTATGTTTCAAACCATTGTCTGGCTTGATCTCGACCGTCCATCTGATAAACACGCGATCGGACGGCTCCCCGTCATCGTCCCCGATAGCCTAGCCCGAGAACCGTCCATCTTCTAGCTTTAAGATCTGTCTTATTTTTTAACCAAATTAAGTGAATTTTTTTTTAAAATGCTCGTCTAGGCTAGAGTAACATATCCACACGGTTATGATGCCATGAAATCAATTCAAAACAAATGAAGAGTTCAAATAGGCTCGGGAATAAGAGAAGTTTTATACCTTGGCTCTGAGAAGTGAAGCTTCAATCAGAGGGTCTTGGCACGCTCGTGGTGGAGTTTTAAGGGATGTCCTGTTTCTGCCCTAATTTTCAAGCTCAAAATTAAGGTTACACAGGGGAATCAAGGCAATGGAGTGATTGGAATGGGTTGGGGAGTTCTAAAATAAGCTATCTGAGTGATTTGGGAAGCTCTCTCTGAGAAAATTTTAGCACACCTTCCATGGCCGTGGAGGTGAGTTTTTAAAAAAATGGCCATGGGGGGGCTCTCAGGGCAAATGTTTCGATGCATTGTGGTGCTTAGGTGTAAGGCAGAGGAGCTCTACAATTTTGCTTGGCTGAGCTGGCATCTACGTTTGATTTGGGTGAAGTTCCATGGGGTGGCTCTCAGTTTTGAGCTTCTCCAGCAACTAGGCTGGCCGGCCATGGTAGGGGGAGGTGGCTAGGTGCTCAGGGCATCCAGGGCAATCTATCAAAGCAACTTAATGCAATGAGGTTTAGTTTTGGTAAGGGTATCTTAAGAATGTACATTTTTGGAAATAAAATCCCTTAATTTGGGGTACCTTTGGTCCATGGCTTAGTTTAAGTGGTTAGATGGGTTTGGCTCAGTCTTAGTGTCTAACACATGGCTGAGGTGGAGTTAATTTGATGACTTTGGGGTAGTTAGGCCATCTTTAATGCATAGGTTCAATGTGGGTTCAAGTGATCAGAGTTTGGGTTTGAGCTAGGTTAGCCATGTAAATTGACCCAATTGATTGATCAACATTATGCAGATGATTGTTATGAAGATTTTTGGCAAAGGGTTGAACTGATTTTGAGTTTAATTGGTAGGTCAATTTGAGGGATTTTTGAAATTTGGTCAATTTCGACATATTGGGCTAGACATGGGTCTACGTTGGACTATCCTTAAGCTAAGTCCAAATTGAATGGTCCACATTATCAAGCGAGATGTTTTGAAGATTTTTCATGAAGGGATAGAGTAGAAATTTTGGGGTTAAGACCCTTAATTTTGTGAGATTTTGAGACATGGCCAATTTGGGGCAATTTTCGGGTTTTTGGACTTAGGTTGAAATCAAATGAACCTGAGCTCTCACCAAGGCCAATTGAAGGTCAAGTTTGATGTATGGGGATGTTATGAAGGTTTTTCAACATAAATTGAGGCCAATTGAGTGGGCTATGGGTTCAATTTGGTGGAACCAAGCCATAGGGCCATTTGGGCTCAAAGCATGAGTAAATTTAGCTTGTATTTGGTCTATATTAGTCACATCAAGGGTGAATTTTAGTTTATAACTGAAATTGGGGTAAATTGAGATCAATTGGATAGACATTTGGGGTAATTTGGGGAAAATATGAGCCTTGAAAGGGTATTTTGGGGGGTCTGATCAAAGATGGTCAAATTGGCCAAATTGGGTCATGTGATGGTTGAGAAAAATAGTTGAAAAAAGTGAAATTAGAATTATTTAGGAGGTTTTGGAAATTTTTGGGTTTTTTTGGAATTTTTGGAATTTTGGGGTAAGGAGGGGTATTTTGGTAATTTGGCCAATTTTGGTGATTTTGGGTAGTTTGGCTGTTTTCAAGGTGTTTGAAATGATTTTTGAATGAACTTGGGTATTTTGGGTAAATTTGGGAATTTTGGCCAAATTTGGGGTCCCAAGGGTATCTAGGTAATTTGGGGAAATTTAGGGGCAAAAGGGTAGGTTGGGTATCTTGGTAGAGTTAGAGTGCCAACCACCATCAATAAGCCATG
>NW_018221904.1:97556-102141 GCF_001263595.1 Phalaenopsis equestris
ACCACCTACATGAGTCTCCCAAAAGTATCAAGGGATCAAAGCCTAAAAGTTTAAGTTTAGGATAGTGAGTGATTGTGAGTGCAAGTATGTACCTTAAGCCTTAGACCAACACCCAGGGTCAACCCTAAGGTCAAGAAATCCTAAGGGTAGCTCATCTTGAGTTCCCCCATAGTGATCCCACCTACTAAGTGCTAGAGGTTAGGACCAATAAGTTGAACTTCAAGTTGAGTAGAGAAGAGTTTAAGATTTCTAATGGTGAGGCTTCCTTATCTAGTTTTCTATGAATAGTCAGTAGGAAAGTCCTATGGCTAGACCTTAGGCTACTAAAGAGGAAAAACTAAATCTCAACCAAAAGTGAGGTCATTAATGCAACTAGACAAGTCACTGGGTGACGAATATGCATTGATTATAGAAAATTAAATCTTGCCACTAGAAAATATTATTTTTCACTACCCTTTCTCGATGTTTCTAGAGCAAATGCTGGATAAACAAGATGGACATAAATACTTTTATTTTCTGTATAGATATATTGGTTATCACCAAATTCAAGTAACTCCTGAGGATCAAGAGAAAATAATTTTTACCAGTACTTATGGTACATTTGCTTTTAGAAGAATGCTCTTTGGTTTCTGTAATGCCCCTGATACATTTCAAAGATGTATGATGATAATTTTTTGTGAATTAATTCAAAAAGGGATTGAAGTGTTTATGGATGATTTTTCAGTGTTTGGAACATCATTTGACTTATATTTAGAACATTTATTAAAAGTTCTTAAGCGCTGTGAAGAAAAAAATTTTAGTCCTTAATTGGGAAAAATGCCAATTTATGGGAGTAGGAGGAATTGTATTAGGACATCAAATATCAAAAAATGGTATGGAAGTAGATCCTGTTAAAATTCAAGTGATCGCTAATTTACGTTATCCAACAAATGTAAGAGAAATTAGGAGTTTTTTAGGACAAGATGGATTCTACAGATGATAGATTAAAGACTTTTTTAAAATTGCTAAACCTTCAAGCCATTTACTGGAGAAAGATGCAATTTTCAATTTTGATGAAGACTTCCTAAAAGCTTTTGAGTTATTAATGGAAAAATTAGTCACTGCACCAATCATAGTTTCACCAGATTGTGTAAAACCTCAGATTGGGGAAAACCTTCTAAACTGATGTGTGATGCTAGAGATTATGCTATTTAAGCTATTTTAGGACAAAGATATGGTAAGATTTTCAAAGTAATTTACTATCCTAGTAAAACTCTGAATGAAACCCAGATTAATTATAAAATAAATGAAAAAGAGATATTAGCAATTGTATATGCATTTGATAAATTTAGAACATATTAATTGGAACTCATTGCATAGTGCATACAAATCATTCTACTATTAAGTACTTAATGGAAAAGAAGGATGTTAAACCAAGACTTATAAGATGGATTCTTCTTTTGCAAAAAATTGACTTTAGAATAGTAGATAGAAAGGGGACTGAAAAACAAATTGCTGGTCATTTGTCCAAACTTGAGTTAGAAAAACCACACTATTTTAAAAAAGAAATTAATGAACATTTTCCAGATGAAAAACTGTTCAATATTAATAAGTGGCATGTTTGGTGGTATGCAGACATTGTGAATTTTCTTGTAAGTGATATTATACCCTATGGAATGAAATACCAACAGAAGAAGAAATTTATATCTAAAGCTAAGACTTATTTTTGGGATGACCCATTTTTATAAAAATAAAGAAAGGATATGATTATTTATAAATTTGTACCTTTAGAAGAAACTTATGAAATTATCCAAAAATGTCATAATTCTGATTTTTTGGGACATTTTGGTGCTGATAAAATAACATACAAAATTTTACAATCTGGATTTTATTGGCCTACTATCATTAGATATGTTAATTCTTATATCAAAACTTGTGATAGATGTCAACAAGTAGGCATTGCTTCTAGGAGAAATGAGATGCCCCTCAATTATATGCTAGAAGTTGAAATATTTGATGTTTGGGGATTAGATTTCATGGGACCATTTATACCATCGTTTGGAAATTTATATATACTGTTAATAGTGGACTATGTATCCAAATGGATAAAAGTTATTACTTTACCTCGATGTGATGCTCAAAGTGTTGTAAAATTTTTGAAAACAAACATATTTTATAGATTAAGAATTATCTAACTGATGGGGAAGTCATTTCACAAATGCCATAATGGAGAAATTATTAAAGAAATATCATATAAACCAAGGAATTGCTACTGCTTATCATTCTCACACAAGTAGTTTGGCTGAATTATCCAATCAGGAAATTAAAAAAATTATGGAAAAATTTGTGAATCCAACAAAAATGGATTGGTCATTCAAACTTGATTATACTTTGTTGGCTTATAGGACTGCATACAGAACTCCTATAGGAATGTCCTCATATAGGCTAATATTTGGGAAAGCTAGTCATTTACCAGTTAAACTTAAGTATAAAGCATATTGGGTGATTAAAGAGTTTAATTATAATTTGAAAAATGCTGGTGAGAAAAGATTATTACAATTAAATGAGCTTGAAGTGATAAGGAATGAGCCTTATGAGAGTGCTAAGATTTACAAAGAAAAGATGAAGATGTGGCATGATTGAATGATTCTTAATAAAAATTTTCAACCAGGACAACAAATTTTGCTATATAATGCAAGGTTAAGATCATTTCTAGGCAAACTTAAGTCCATGTGGCTGGGCCCATTTGTTGTGATAAAAGTTTATCTTTATGGAGCTGTGGATATCAAATATTCTCAAACTGAGAAAGTATTTAAAGTGAATGGTGATAGACTGAAACCTTATTTTGTATGGGATCAGCATAAATTTAACGATCGAATGATGTTGGGTCAACCAAAATTAGCACTGGTTACGTCGGGCTGATGACGTAAACCCAAGCGCTTTGTGGGAGGCAACCCATAAGAGAGGCAACCCATAGTTATCAGTGTGTTTTGGGCTTTGATTTTTGTTTGTGTGCGATTAAGAAAATTTGGGGTAGTATTTTTTAGACTATTATGTGTTAGTAATGATTTTAAGACTTTATTTAGTGATCATGCTAGAATGAGTATTTGGACATTAAGTTGATTGGTGCAAAATTGAGACTGACGCTTCAGCGTGTGTGCTTAAGCGCCAAAATTCGGCGCTTAAGCGCGGATGTTAAAAACCATGTGCAAAATTCAATTTCTAGAAGCCTTAACTGCTAATTTGTTAACTTAAATGTTCCATGGCAATTTTAGGATGTGCCTAGAAGTTATTTGAAGGATTTAGGCCTATAAATACAAGGGTTTTGTGATGGAATTTCACCAGAATCATTTTTAGGCCTAAAAGTCTAAGAGAAGGAGAGATTTTGAGAAAATGTCTTCATGGGAGATGGATTTAAATAAAAAGAAAGAGGCCATGAGGAATACATTCATTAGTCAAAGTGCACAAGAGATGTATAACGATTTCTTAGCCGTTGGTATTGAAGGAATATCGGAAAAGATCAACAAAATTGAGACTAGCGTGGCTTAACTTGAGACAAAGGTAAATAAAGTTAATGCACATCTAGAGCATATTAGATGGAAATTAAAAATGCAATTTACCATACTAGTTATATAAAGGAAGCAGATAAGACGATGCATCTTAAGAAAAAATAGATTGAAGAAGATTGTATCAGAGCTCGTCACCACCATCCATTTTATCAACTTTATATTCTGAATGCCCAAGGAGAGACTAATGAAAAATAGGAATTTGTTCCAAAAATGAAGAATGGAATTAAGTTCAGTGTTAGAGTTTGTTTGTTAGGAGTCGTTGTTTTTATGTGTTAGTGTTAAATCTTATTTTGATTATTTTTTTCTTTTATGTGTTTAATTGAGTATGTTTGTTTAGTGTTTGTATTTATGAAAATTTTCTCATCTGAGACTCTTTGGAATGAGAATTATGTGTTAAATATACTTGTACTAGTTCGTAAATGAATATATGTGTTTGTTTGTGTAAAAAATTATGTTTCTTTAGCCTCGAATCAAATTAGTTATATTGGAGAATTTTGAGAGAGAGGAGAGTTAAAGGAGAGGAAAATAGTCATTTAAGTGTTGTAAGACCATTTATGGGTGTTCTACTTAGGCTAATAGTGCATTTTACTTAAGTTCAAAAATATCAAAAATTGTGCATTGGCGCCTAAGAGCCACAACCCCGCGCTTATGCGTGAGGCAACCCAAAAGGCAGGCGCCTAAGCATCACTTATCTGCGTTTAAGCGCCGGTTCACAAAAATCAGTTTGTGAATTATTAAAGGTGAAAAATGACCCCAATAATTGCCATTTTTACTCCTACCGTTGTCTTCTTCCTCTCGAGTTCACGATTTTGAAGTTAGGGCAAACCTTTTTGTGGAGATTTCTTGGTGGATTTGAGCCAAATTTTCTAGATTTGGATTTCTTTAGGTAAGAGCTTCACTTCTATGCAAAAATTTCTGATTTTCACCATGTATTTTAAGTACATTTAGAGACACCCAAAAATCACTATTCATGGTGAGAAGTGAAGAGAAATCTATAGAAACTGCATAGAAAGTGTAGTTTATGCTTATAAGAGTTA
>NW_018221905.1:0-1553 GCF_001263595.1 Phalaenopsis equestris
TACTTGTCCTCTGAAGGTAGTAGAGTCAAAGCCAGCAGGGAGAGCAATGTGCACCTCTTCTGTAAGCTCTCCATTCAAGAATACATTTTTGACATCTAATTGGAACAAAGACTAATCCAGATTTAGCGCAAGTGACAACAGGACCCGAATAGTGATAACTTCCACTGGAGCAAATATTTCCCCATAGTCAACTTCGTACATCTGTGAATACTCTTCGGCAACCAATCATCTCTTGTTCAGTTCAAAAGATCCATCAGAGTTAAAATTGGTGTTGAAAATCCATCGACACCCTACAGCATTCGTACCCCAAGGAAGATTCATGACATCCTATGTATGATTTCGCTAAAGGGCATTCATCTCCTCCATTACTTTTTTCTATGTTGGATCAGCAAGAGTAACCTCAATCGTAGTAGCGATCTGAAGGCCCACCACGGCGGCAGCAAATACTATGTAGTTCGGCGATAGATTGTAGAAAGAGACATTTTGCCATAGAAAAGAGAGCATATCTGATTGTGTACCTTACTTGGAGAACTCACCTTCCCATTCGAAGGAGAGGTCATGTTGAGGATGACGCCCGGAGTGGAGTTATGGTCCTGTAAGAAGGTAGTTGACTCCAGAGTAGGAGCATTGTGACGGGTGCGTCGAGTGTAGACACGGACAGTGGGAGGAGGAGATGGTGTACTCAATGATACAAGGGACTTATTAGTAGTAGGAACAATAGGGGGAACATCTATAACAGTAGAATTATGGATAGTTTCAGAGAACTCAAGCTCCCCTCACTTGAGGTCGCGCTAGAAAAATAGGGAATAATTTCAAAAAAGAACACATCGGCACTTACATAGATTTTGTTGGTGGTAGCATGAAGACACTGTTAGCCCTTTTGAGTCGCAGAGCACCTAAGGAAGATATATTTTATGGATCTGGGATCAAATTTACTCCGAGTGGGGGAAATGTTTCGAACAAAAGTCATGCACCAAAAAATCTTGTGCTCTAATGTGGAGAAGACCCAATTAATTGGGAAGCATGACATCAGGATGACTGAGGGGGTTCAAAATTTGTGAATATTTATGAGATATATGGTAGTCAAAATGTCATCGTTGTAAAAAAATTTCAGGACATTTGATTGAAACATAATGAAGCGAGCAGCGTCGAGGAGGTGAAGGTATTTCCTTTCGACTACCCCATTTTGTTGGGGAGTGACATTACATGAGCTATGGTGGACGACTTACCAAAAATTCACCCTACAAAGAGTTAAAAAACTCACAGTCATTGTCGGTTTGAACCAACTGAATAGGAGTATTTGAATTTAGTTAAAACAAAAGAGCAGACGTTTTGGAAGGTGATAACTTCATATTTGTCTTTAAAAATGTAAACTCACGTCATTCGAATGTGGTCATTAATCAAGGTCAGTAATCACTGTTTATTGGTGTAGCTGGAAGTGAGAGATGGTCCTCATGTCATTGTGAATGAGGGAGAAATGAGCTAAATGTGTGTAAGTGTGGGGTGGATAATGGAACCAATGACATTTGGCTAATTGGCATGTCTCACAATTA
>NW_018221906.1:0-365 GCF_001263595.1 Phalaenopsis equestris
AGAGTATTTCTTCGGTTGCTCATCAGAGGTGAATTTTTTTCTTTCATCTGTAACATGAATGGTTTCTGGTTGGGTCATTTTTGGAAGTGTCGGTTCACTTTTGGAAGTGTCATCTACGGTGATTGGGATTATCTTTGCATTGCAATCACGGTGGTCGTCAATTCTTTAAATTTCTTTTCAAGACGATTGATCTGTTCGTCCCTTTGTTGAGTGGCCCCTTGCCTCTCATCCGTGGCGTTCTCCACACCAGAAGATGGAGAGTCACACGCAGATAACTCAGCCTGGGTCTCGACGATATTGATTTCTGTTAATCCTTCATCCATGTAATACAGCACATTGTAATCTTCATCATTCATATATTTTCC
>NW_018221907.1:0-2949 GCF_001263595.1 Phalaenopsis equestris
CCCATTAATTATAACTCACACAAATTTTATTCATTGAGCCTGATGCATAATCTAAGTTTCAAAACTACTTTTTTTTTTTTTTTTTGGTTTTTTTTTTTTTTTTTGGTTTTTTTTTTATTTCAGAGTGCCAAGTGCAAATGTTATATGAGATTTATTGTAAAGCTAACTGGATTTCCTTTTTGTGTGCAGGGATATCACTACAACATTCCCAAGCTTCGTTTTCCACTCTCAAGTTGATGATACATAATGATCAAACAAACTCAAATAAAATTTGGAAGACGAAGTTATATGCATTTGCTTTCTAAACTTTGGGTGATTAAACTGTGGCTGAGCGAGTCTGTATGGTGGAATTATTTTGCCATGGAAAAACTGTGCGGGTATTGTTTATATCTAAGAGTCGTACTCTGAAGGAGAAATCACTTTTATTCTTGTTATTTATTTAAATTTTGTTCTGTGTATAAATTATATTGTTTATAAATTAAGCTTTTGCAAATGCCTAAACTTTTTTTTTTTTTTTACATTTATACCGCACAAATCTTTTTTATCACTTCAAAAATGACACCATTTTAACTTCTAGAATGCAAGTAAAACTTGAAGTTTAGGTGTTACATGTGTAAATACATGAAGAATTGGTTTTGGTAGCAGTAAAGGCCTCGTCTTCTTAGACTAGATCTGCCTATAAGCTTCCCGCCATTTGAATATGTAATTGTTGTGATTTATGCCTTATATTTTCATTGTGGCACCTCCAATTACCTTCAAAAATACCTGCTCAAGACTGCCAAAGTATGCCCTACCAATCTGAAATATAGCCACTGTCATCAAGTGATAAAATACTTCATGATGAAAGATTCACACAGAACCCCCACCAAACCAAAAAATTATTGCATACGAACACCACATGCAGAGATGCATGCGGTGTCGGATCTACATCGTAGATCACGGTGATCTACGGTGAGGATGTATTTCGGTGGACCTCAATTTAAATTCAATTTAAATTTTTTTATTTTTTTTTAAATAAAAAAATTTGATTGCATCCTTACCATAGATCATCGTGATCTACGGTGTAGATCGGACACTGCATGCATCTCTGTCCGTATGCAATAATTTTTCCACCAAACCATACCTCTTCACAATCCCTGTTATTTTACTTGAAAATTAAAAAAAAAAACACAAAACTAACCATAACATTAATCCTAGTAAAAAATCGAGCCATTAAATTCAAATCCCTCGCAATTAAAATTTAGCCATGAAACATAACAAGGAAAACATACAAATAAAAATAAATGTGTATGAAACATCTTCATTTACCAAACAATTTTAATTGCAAACAATAAATTGCTCAATATTCATTGAGATTGATTAAAGAAATTGAAATAAGACATGCCCTTTTTTTTAAGATTTCTAGATGTTTCTATACACATGTGCTATCGTTGTTTATACCTTCGATCTATCTTTCCCTGCGTGAAAGTGTCTTATTCATCCATTCTTTGGGATTTGATGACTTCATCTCTTCTTTTGAACGTCTTCGTAATAAAAGGATTTTACTAATTTGGCGCTAGCTTTAAAGACCTTTTAGTTTTCCTTCTTACAGTATTTGAAGCCAATAAATACAGTTCAATGCAATCTCAGAAAAAACGGATAGAAAAAACGTGAAATGCAAGTGAAATATCATTGTAATTCTTTATTAATTTATTTTTGGTCCAAAAAATATGAACATTTAACAATTTAGAATAAGTTAAATATTAGTCTTATCATGCAGATCCACACATATAAATAAAGTTCAAGTATATGCATGTACCAAGCATATTATGATTAATGAATGAAAATGAAGCTTTGCATAGTTTCTTCTAACTCTAGGATTTTGTGCTTTTCACTGTTTCCCTCTTCTTCCTTCACGGGGTTCTTCAAACTTGTTGGACAAATACAAATTTTAGTTGAATTAGCATTGTAATTCTTTTCATAGTTCATTTTTAATTTTTTACTTTAATACCCTTGACAACATAGCCATTTGTCAATCGAGAGAAGATCAATTATTAGTCTTATCTTGCATAAAATTTTGTTACAAAACAAAAATCAAAAGGGCATGTAATAAGCAAATTATGGTTATTGAATAAAAATGATGAATTTTATGGTTTCTACTTTGCCTAACTCATGTGCCAAGTTTACCTCCCTTCCTCCTTCATCCTTCCTCCTTCCTCCACCTCTACAAGTCTTCCACTCATTGTAATTCTTTTCTTAGTTCATTTTTAATTTTTACTTTAATACCATTGACAACATAGCCATTTGTCAATCGAGAGGAGATCAATTATTAGTCTTATCTTGCATAAAATTTTGTTACAAAACAAAAATCAAAAGGTCATGTAATAAGCAAATTATGGTTATTGAATAAAAATGATGAATTTTATGGTTTCTACTTTGCCTAACTCATGTGCCAAGTTTACCTCCCTTCCTCCTTCATCCTTCCTCCTTCCTCCACCTCTACAAGTCTTCCACACTATACTATTGCATCTCTTTATGTAAATGGCATCCCAGTACCACTAACTTTGCCCGAAGAGTCATCATTCGCACTTTCAACTTGATGATTATCAATATTGTGATAGTTAAATTTCAAGAAATCCCTAAAGTTCTCAATGTGATGTAGTTCTATATTACTATTCTCGAGTTGTTAATCACCATAATGTAGCCAAATCTTAAAACCAAAGTCAAAATCATGCAAAATTCCCACCTTAAGCATGTCAACCCCCAACCTAATTATTTTCATTTATTTTTAAAAATCATTATTAGTTACTGTCGCTCTCCCATTTTCTCTCAGGATTGGTCTTTCATGCATTGTCCTTCCCCTATCTTTGTTTTTCATTCCCTTCTCTTTTTTTTTTTTTTCCTCTACAATTTGCTTCTTTACCATCTTGATTTCCATTCCACTCACACTAATTACTTTTTATTTATTGA
>NW_018221908.1:0-467 GCF_001263595.1 Phalaenopsis equestris
GATTTTGAACTTTATCAGCAGTAAAGTGGATATGATTCATCATGTTCTGTAATAACTGCTCTTGATTTTCAGTTGACTCACCTCAAGATGTAGAAGCACGTGAAGCAGATGGTCTTGATGAAGATGCAACAGAGGTAGATGCAGCAGACGTCTCTATAAATCCTCCTCCCCAGCCAAAAATTGAATGCTCAAAATAAGTCTTCACATTCACCTTCGTAATGGGCTTTAGAGGTAACAGAACTTCCTCCCAATTATCATACTTCACTCCAGCCTACTCGCATAATAAAAATATTAAGGAAGCAAATCCCATACCTGCAGTAGTAGTAGCAGCAACTAAACTGATGATAGTGTGATAGATCAAAGCCCCTATGTTGATGGGCTTTCCCTCCTGAATATTTCCCTCTTGAATACAATAATTCAACGTCGCCCTCCCTTTGGTCACTTCACTGAGATGATTTGTAGGAAGC
>NW_018221909.1:0-213 GCF_001263595.1 Phalaenopsis equestris
GCGAAACTGTGAAAATTTTACTTTGGGCACCGACGGCGCCCTTGAGGCCGCCCTTGACACCGCCAATGGAGGGTTTTTCCCAAGAGTCCAGATAAAATTAATACAAAGGCGCGCCAACGGAGCCCTCAAGGCTGCCGACGACGAGACCGCTGAGATGACAGTTTCTTGTGTTCGAGTGGCAATTTTTGACGGGTTTTGGGGCGATATAGTTTT
>NW_018221910.1:0-442 GCF_001263595.1 Phalaenopsis equestris
ATTGGCTCAGCCAAAATCACATTTATCGAACCTTTGCCAGGTTCTTTTAAATATTCTTTCCGGATACAGATATTCCCTTTTTTAATGTTCTTCTCAAGCCAATCCTTGAAAATAAAATTTTCTTCAATTATATGCCCCAACATTCTGTGATACGGATAGTAATTTGACTCATTTTTCTTATTAACTTCTTCAAGCTTCTTTGGTTCTGGAAGTCTAAATTTTGGATTTTTCATCAGACTCTTGAACATTTTGGAAAAAGCTTCATTTTTGAAAGAGTATACTATCGCCCGTCTTTCTGCGCCGAAAGATACCTTTCTTCTTTTAGATGGCTCTCCTTGAAATGGTTGTTGACTAGACTAGCTAATCTTTTTCCTGGTTTTTTGTGTAGAGTTTATTGAGATAAAGGCGGATGAGGATTTTCTGCATATATAATCATTGGTTG
>NW_018221911.1:0-1016 GCF_001263595.1 Phalaenopsis equestris
TATTAGGGATCAATTTTAAGCCCACACCTTTTTCTCTTAATTATAGATTCTCTTATTGGACTTTTATAAGAAGATGTACCTTGGTGTATGCCTTTCAATAATGATATCCTTCTTTAGGATAAGACAAGAGAGAAAGTTCAAGAAGAACTTGAATTATGGAGGTTTACATTAGAGCCTAAAGGCCTTCATTTGAGTAGATCTAAAATTGAGCACATGGAATGTAATTTTAGTAGTAGTAGCTCTAGTGGAAGAGTTGTAAATTTGGGTGATCAAGTCATTAAATGGTGTGAACTATTTAGTTATCTCAAGTTTATTGTTTGAAGTGATTGTGATAAAGATGGGGATGTTAATAGTAGAATTGAAGTTGTTTTATTAAAGTGGAGGAATACATCGGGCATTTTGTGAAAAGTGCCATTTAGGCTGAAAAAAAAAATTTATAAGATGATGATGAGACCTGCAATGCTCTCTGACACAGAATGTTGGTCGTTAAAAGAGAAGCATAAAACAATGTTAAGTGTTGATGAGACTAGAATACTTAGTTCGATGAGTGGCTTGAAACTTGGAGACAAAATGTGAAATGAATATATCTATGATATGGTTGGTATAGCTCCAGTGGAGATTAGATAGAGTCATCTTAGATTTGGTTTGAACGTCAATCATCTAATGATCTGGATAGAAGAATAGATGTTTTAGATTTGACTTATATTAAGAAAGGGAAAGATAAACCCAAAAAGGCAAGGGTGTATTTTTATAAAAAATGATCTTAATCTATTAAATTTAAATGAAAATATGACACTCATAGGACACAATGGAGAAAAAGGATTCATGTAGTGGGATAAAATCTTATAGTTGTTGTTATACTTCCATATTCTCACAACCACTCTCCCTCCACCTCATCAATCCACTCCCTCCCTTCTCATTACTCCACCTCATCAATTTGCATCTTTCCCTTACAAAATCCCCCCACCTCATCACAAACTTCCCCCACTTCCTCTCCATAACCACGATGCCCAACC
>NW_018221912.1:0-518 GCF_001263595.1 Phalaenopsis equestris
AAATTGTGCAAAAGAGTTTTGGCGCCTAAGCGTCTGTTAAATAGAGAAGGTCACGGCTAAGCGCCGACACCCCGCGCTTAAGCGCCACTGGTAGTTACTAGACGAGTAAAATCAGTTTTCACAAATTTCGAAGAGGTTTTTGAGGCACTCATTGGCTTAATATGTGTTTTTAACCACCATGGATGAAAATTATTATGAAAGGATGCATCTCCTGGGCAAATACATCGAATCAAGACATATTTTGAAGAGATCCCAAGGCACCTCTTAGCTTAGAAAACTATAAAAGAAATAAGAGATGACTTAGAAAAGAGTCCTGAAAATATTGGTAAGTTTTGAAAGTTCTTTTCTAGAAAGTTAGTTCGCAGAGATTTTCAGGAACCACTTTACTTTATCCTTTTTATTATTTTATTTTAAGTGATTGTGAAAGATAAGACATTCAAATGAACTTCAAGAGTTTGCTGTAGGACTTGAGATAAGTTTTATTCTTTTTATTTTAGACTACTTTTTGTTTTAATCGA
>NW_018221913.1:0-757 GCF_001263595.1 Phalaenopsis equestris
AATATTTTAAATGGAGAAAATTATGTTTTATATTTCTGAAAAGTCCTCCTGAGGTCAGAGATCTCATGGGAGAAGATTTTATATTTTTTTGAGTTTTATTTGATTTATTCGAATTATTTTAGTGAAAATTCATTTTTTAGCCTTTAAAAATTATCTTTAAGCTTTAAAATTCAGTGTCTTTATTTAGAAAATTAGGAAAAATATTCTAATTATCCTAAGTGCTTATGAAGCAATTTAGAACATTTCCATGAATTTTATTATTTTTGTGATTTTTAGGGATTTTTAATTATTTAAATATTTAAAATAGGTTAAAAATGAAGTTTTTATTTTAAATGCCATTTTATTTTTAGAAAATACCCCTGATCACAAAGAACTCAAAAAATCAAGTTTTATAATTTTTCAAGTTTTATTTTAATTATTAAAAATCATTTTAGTGTCAAAGTTATATTTTAATTATTCAAATTCATTTTAGTGCCAAAAATGTTAATTAACTTGAAAAATTAATTTATGCTATCAAAGGAACTTAAAATGCTTTCAAATTTTTATGGTGAGTTCTCTGGATCCTAAAAAACCGTGGAGATTAAAAATCAAGTCATTTTATTTTTTGTATTTTTTAAAATTAATTATTTTAGCGATTTAGAATTTGTAAAGATAATATGCATTTTAAAAGATTTCACTCATGAGAAATTTTCTTAAGGGCGCTTTGGTCATCATAAACCTTACAAAATTTTCTTGGATTTTTTTAAGCAACATGCTA
>NW_018221914.1:0-1055 GCF_001263595.1 Phalaenopsis equestris
AACAAAGTGAGAATTACATTCGATTCCATGGAGGAGTATGTTGTTCATGTTATTGGGTGCAAATAAAAAAGGAAATTAACATTGTTGGGTGTACAATTGGATATATTAGAGTGATAGACTAAAACACCCAATTTAGTTTTAGTGTTTAAGAACTAAAGTGAGAGTTAGCCTTCAGGGGAAGGGAAGTTGGAGCTCAGTGTAACCAGAGATTTAAGGACTAAACCTAAGGTTAACCAATGATTCTCTATAACACTTCACCAAAGGTAGATAATTAAGACTGCTCCTATTTGGCATAATATAAATTCAAACCATTTATCTCCATCATTTACAAAAAATTCATTGTACTGGGAAGGATACTTTATTAAATTTGAACTCTTCTTCACAAAACTTTGTTCAGTCTTATTTAATTTAACTTTAAAGTTTAGAATTTAATTTAGTAAACTTAGTTTTGATAACATACATTAAAACCACTTTAATCAACCTTCTAAACTAATTGCTTATAGTAGTAAACCAAAAGTAGCCTAAGTGATTTTTTACCTCACTTCTTCGTGGGATCGATACACGGGCTTTTAAAGAAAGCCTTATATTACTTGAAGTGATACGTGTACTTGCGTAGAACCCATTGTGTGTGAACTATTTTCTACATTTTATAACATTTCAATTTTACATATTAGGTGCTACATATAAATTGGGTCAAATTTTTTGTCATCTTTTGAAAGATAAATTACTATGTAACTGCTGGTCGGGTCAAGTTTTTGACGCCATCTCAGAGGAATTAAATTGACCTAAAACATGCACAAATACATCATACACTAGAGGTGCAACGGTGGCCTCATACCTATCTCAAAGAATTATGAAGAGAATCAGATGCCATACTCCATTTAAGGTGGCCTTAAACTGATCTCAGAAGATGAGAATAGGATGTCTACCTCATTTAAGGTGACCTTATACTTATCTCAAAGAATTTAGTACAAAATCAGATGTCATTTTCCATTTACGGTGGCCTTAGACCAATCTCATAAGATGAAAATAGGATGTCATACTGCATTTAAGGT
>NW_018221915.1:0-212 GCF_001263595.1 Phalaenopsis equestris
TCTTCTTATCATGAATCAGTAATAGGTATAGGAATGTTATTGTGGAAGTATGCGAATTGTGTTGTGGCAAATAGGAGCAATAATAATTGTTACCCTTACTAGAGATGTTATAAAGAACATTGACAAATTTAAAGTTTAACTAGTTTTGAAGACAGGCTAGGCAGGGAAGATACTAGCTCTCACTCTAGAGTTCCCTCGATTTCCTCCACCTG
>NW_018221915.1:291-1203 GCF_001263595.1 Phalaenopsis equestris
TATTTCCCTATTTATTTGCACTCAATCATATGAACTACATTCTCATTCATACAACCTCATGTGATTCTTTCCAATTGTTGACTGAGATAATACCAACCCGGTTCTTACATGTTCTTACAACAAATTTTAACATCTGGATTGACTAAATTAAGAAGTAAATGAAGTGCGTGGGTTTAAATCATCACAACTTCTTCCAACATTAAAGATCAATACTCTCCACAACTTCTATTTAAAACTTAATTACTTATCATTTTAAGAAGAAAGATAAAGAAAACTACTCAGAATCCATGAAGAAAATAAAATCACACTTTAGTTTAAAATAAGAAATCATTGTCAAATCAACAATAAGTCTCGATTAAAACCAAAAGTAGTCTAAAAAAAAGATAAAAACTTGTCTCATGTTTTCCACCAAACTCTTGAAGTTCTTTTGAATCTCTTCTCTTTTACAATCACTCAAAACAAAATAAAAAAAGGATAAAGTAAATAAAAGGTGGTTCCTGAAAGTCTCTCTGAACTAACTCCCCAGAGAAGAACATTCAAAACTTGCCAATATTTTCAAGACTCCAACTTTTTTGGTCCTTTTCAGGACACTTTTGTAAGTCCTCTTTTCTTTCTTTTAAAGTTTTCCAAGAGGTGCCTTGGGATCTCTTCAAAATGTATCTTGATTCGATGTATTTTCCCAAGAGACGTATCCTTTCATGATAAATTTCATCCATGGTGGTTACAATCACCTATTAATCTAATGGGTGCCTCAAAAACCCCATTAAAATTCATGAAAATCAATCAATTTTACTCTTCTAGTACCTGCCATGGGCACTTAAGCGCGGGGTCTCAGCGCTTAGGCGTGTCGTTCTTTGTTTAACCAACGCTTAAGCGTTGAATCTGGCGCTTAGGCGCCAAAACTCTTTTGCA
>NW_018221916.1:0-6015 GCF_001263595.1 Phalaenopsis equestris
TGGTTAATAATTTAAATCTTTTATAATGGATTAATAGGTTCTCTTAGATCTATTATCGAAGCTGCTGGTGGTGGTTCATTGATGTCAAAACCATTTCATGACGCTTATGCTTTAATTGAAGAGATGGCTACCAATAATTTTCAATGGCCTTCTGAGAGGGCAAATCCAAAGAAAGTAGCCAACATTCATGAAACTGGTGCATTTACTATATTAGCAAATCAAGTTGCTGCAATTTCAAGGAAGTTAGACCAATTTGGAATGAATTTTTTTCAACCAATTTCCATGATTGAAGAGAATTTATTAGGCCAAATGGTAGATTCTCAAGCATCATTAGAAACTTTGAATGCCAATAATAATAAGCAAAATAACCCATATTCCAATTATTATAACCAAGGTTGGAAGAACCATCCCAACTTTAACTGGAATAACAATTCGGGTGGTAATAATCAAAAATGGGGGAACAACTAAGGAAACCAATTGGGAAACTGGAATAACCAAGGGAATAATAATTATAGATCTACTTATCCTCTAGGAATCAATAGTAATACACAATTTAAGGATAAGAAGTTGTCTATAGAAGAAGTAGTGCTATAAATGGGTAATCCGTTACAAAGTCAAGGAGCTACAATTAGAAATATTGAGAATCAACTTGGGCAAATTGCAAGTTCATTAAATAATAGTTCTCAAGGAACATTTCCTAGTAATACTGAATCAAATCCAAAAGACCAGAATAAAGAGCAAGTTAAGGCCGTACAACTTAGAAGCGGAAGAGAGTTGGAATGTAGGTTTCAAAAAGAGATTGAAGTAGAGAGAGAAGAAATTGAAGAATCAAAAGAGGACGCTCTAAAAGATTCTGAAAGACCAATTTCTCCGCCAAAAATTGATTTAGAAAACCCACCACCTCCATTTCCTCAGACACTTCGACAACAGAAATTGGATAAGCAATTTTCAAAATTTTTGGAAGTATTTAAAAAGCTTACAATCAATATTTCATTTGCTGAAGCCTTAGAACAAATGCCAAGCTATGTAAAGTTTATGAAGGATGTTCTCAATAGAAAAAGGAAGTTTGAAGATAATGAGACTGTTGCACTTAGTGAGGAGTGTAGTGCTATAATTCAGAAGAAACTTCCTAAAAAGCTTAAAAATCCTAGTAGCTTACAATTCCATGTGCAATAGGAGACAAATTTAATGAGAAAGCTTTATGTGATTTTTGTGCAAGCATTAACCTTATGCCATTTTCATTATTTAAAAGATCGAGATTAGGAGAAATAACCCCTACTATTGTAACTCTACAGTTAGCATATCATTCAATAACATATCCTAAAGGAGTTATAGAAGATGTCCTAGTAAAAGTTGATCAATTTATCTTTCCTTTTGATTTCATTGTGCTAGATATGAAGGAAGATAAAGAGATATCTATCATTTTGGGGAGACCTTTCCTAGCCACATGAAGAGCAATGATAGATTTGTAGAAAGAGGAATTAACAATGCACGTCAATGATCAAACTATTACTTTTAACATTTTAAAATTAATAAAATATCCTGCAAAAGGTAAAGATGATGAATGCTATAGAATAGATATTATAAGATATTTGAGTGAATGTCATTTTAAGACTACTTATGAAGAAAAATTTGAAGAAAAAGATTTGGAACACGAGCAAGAAGAGTAATTAGATCAATGTGTAAACCCTTTTAAGGAAGATTCAAGTTATGTTCAAGAAAGTTGTGAAATTTTGGACACGATAGATAAAGATAAATCATTTTGTCCATTTATTGAAAAACCTCCAGAACTTGAGTTGAAATTACTTCCTGAACATTTAAAATATGCCTTTTTAGGATATTCTTCTGCTTTACCTGTTATAATTTTCTCAAAGTTAACAAAGGAAGAAGAAGAAAAACTTATAAGAGTTATGAAAAATTTTAAGAAAGCCCTCGGATGGACAATTGCTGATATTAAAGGAATTAGTCCTTCAATTTGTATGCATATAATTTATCTGGAAGAAAACTACAAACCCAGGGCTGATCCACAAAGGAGATTAAATCCTGTTATGAAAGAGATTGTTAAGAAAGAAATTTTAAAGTGGTTAGATATTGGAATTATCTACCCTATTTCAGATAGTGCATGTGTTAGTCCAATTCACTGTGTTCCTAAGAAAGGAGGAGTAATTGTAAATGTGAATGAGCATAATGAGTTAATACCTACTAAACAAGTTACAAGGTGTCGAATATGCATTGATTATAGAAAACTAAATCTTGCCACTATGAAAGTTCATTTTCCATCACCCTTTCTAGATCAATTGCTGGATAGACTAGCTGTGCACAAAAACTTTTGTTTTCTGGATGGATATACCGGTTATCACCAAATTCAAATATCTCATGAGCATCAAGAGAAACAACATTTACTAGTCCTTATGGTACTTTTGCTTTTAGAAGAATGCCCTTTGGTTTATGTAATGCCCCTGCTACATTTCAATAATATATGATGACAATTTTTTGTGATTTAATTGAAAAAGAGATTAAAGTCTTTATGGATGATTTTTTAGTGTTTGGAACTTCATTTGACTCATGTTTAGAACATTTATATAAAGTTCTTAAGCACTGTGAGAAACAAATTTAGTCCTTAATTGGGAAAAATGTCAATTTATTGTAGTAGGAGGAATTGTATTAGGTCATCAAATATCAGAAAATGGTCTGGAAGAAGATCCTACTAAAATTCAAGTGATCGCTATTTTACCTTATCCAACAAATGTAAGAGAAATTAAGAGTTTTTTAGGACATGTTGGATTCTAGATGCGATGTATTAAGGACTTTTATAAGATTGCTAAGCCTTTATGCCATTTACTGGAGAAAGATGCACTTTTTAATTTTGATGAGGAATGCCTAAAAGCTTTTAAATTATTAAAAAAAAAATTAATCACTGCACCAATTATAGTTTCATCAAATTGGGAAAAACCTTTTGAACTTATGTGTGATATAAGTGATTATGCTATTGGAACTATTTTAGGACAAAGATATGATAAAATTTTTAAAGTTATTTACTATGCTAGTAAAACTTTTAATGAAACTCAAATTAATTATACAACAACTGAAAAAGAGTTATTAGCAATAGTATATGCCTTTGATAAACTTAGATCATATTTGATTGAAACTCATTGTATAGTGTATATAAATCATTCTGCTATTAAGTACTTAATGAAAAAGAAGGATACTAAACTGAGAATTATAAGATGGATTCTTCTTTTATAAGAATTTGATTTTGAAATAATAAATCAGAAGGGGACTGAAAATTAAATTGCTGATCATTTGTCCAAGGTTGAATTAGAAAAACCACTCTGTTTTGAAAAAGAAATTAATGAACATTTTCCAGATGAAAAATTTTTCACTCTAAATGAGTGGCGTGTTCTGTGGTATGCTGACATTGTGAACTATATTGTTAGTGATCTTTAACCCTATGGAATGACATACCAACAAATGAGGAAATTTATTTATGAAGCTAAGACTTTTTTTTGGGATGACCCATATTTATATAAAAAAGGAAAGGATCTCATCATTCAAAGATGTGTACTATTAGAAGAAACTTATGAAATTATCCAAAAATGTAATAATTCTGATTTTGGGGGATTTTTTGGTGTTGATAAAACAACATACAAAATGCTACAATCTGGATTTTATTGGCCAACAATTTTTTAGAGATGTTAGTGCTTATATCAAAACGTGCTTATATCAAAACTTGTAGATGCCAAAGAGTAGGCAATATTTCTAGAAGAAATGAGATGCCCCTCAATTATATGCTAGAAGTTAAAATATTTGATGTTTGGGGATTAGATTTCATGGGACCATTTATACCATCTTTAAAAAATTTATATATTCTGTTAGCAGTGGACTTTGTATCCAAATGGATAGAAGCTGGTTCTTTACCTTGATGTGATGCTCAAAGTCTTACAAATTTTTTTAAAACGAACATATTTTGTAGATTTGGGATGCCGAGAGTTATCATTACTGATGGGGAATTCATTTCAGAAATGCCATTATGTAGAAGTTATTAAGGAAATATCATATAAATCATAGGATTGTTACTGCTTATCATCCTCAAACAAGTGATTTGGCTGAATTATCCAATCGTGAAATTAAAAGAATTATGGAAATATCTGTGAATCCAACAAAAATGGATTGGTCAGTCAAACTTGACTATACTTTGTGGGCTTATAGGACTGCATATAGAACTCCTATAGATATGTCCCCACATAGGCTAATTTTGGGAAGGCTACCAGTTGAACTTGAGCATAAAGCATATTGGGTTATTAAAAAGTTCAATTATAATTTAAAAGATGCTGGTGAGAAAAGATTGTTACAATTAAATGAGCTTGAAGAGATAAGGAATGAATCTTATGAGAGTGCTAAGATTTATAAAGAAAAGATGAAAATGTGACATGATCAAAAGATTCTTACTAAAAATTTTCAGCCAAGGCAACAAGATTTGTTATATAATGCAAGGTTAAGATTATTTCCAGACAAACTTAAGTCCAGGTGGATGGGCCCATTTGTTGTGACAAAAGTTTATCTTTATGGAGCTATGAATATTAAAGATCCTAATTATGAGAAAATTTTAAAGTCAATGGACATAGACTGAAACCTTATTATATAGGGGATCAACATAAATATAATGATGGAATGATGTTGAGTCAACCAGAATGAGCATTGGTTACATCGGGCTGACGACGTAAAACTAAGCTCTTTGTGGGAGACAATTCATAGTTATCAGAGTGTTTTTGCTTTGATTGTTTTTTGAGTCTGGTTAAAAAATTTGGGGTAGTATTTTTGAGTTTATTATGTGCTAGTAATGATTTTTAGACTTTATTTAGTGACCTAGATATGTTAGAATGAAAATTTGAACGTTAAGTTGACTGGTGCAAAAAATGTGCACTGGCGCTTAAGCGCGACAATTTAATTACTTATGCAAATTTCATTTTCTAGGAGGTGTAACTGCAATTTAGTTGGAATAAACGTGTTTCGGCAGTTTTTAGTCATGCCTAGAAGCTATGAGGGGGAATTAGGCCTATAAATAGAAGGGTTTTGTAAAAGAATTTCACCCCGGATTATTTTTAGCCCTAAGTGTCTAAGAAAGAGAGAGATTTAGAGAAAATGTCTTCATGGAAGATGGATTTGAAGAAGAAGGAAGAAGTTCATTAGTCAAAGTGCACAGGAGTTGTATAATAGTTTCTTAGCCGTTAGTATTGAAGGAATATCAGAGAAGATCAACTAGATGGAGAATATTGTATCTGCATTAGAGACTAAGATGCTTGAATTGCATGCTCATCTAGAACATATTGGGTGGAAACTTAGGATGTAATTCAACTATACCAGTTATATAGAGGAAACAGATAAGGCGATGTTCCTTAAGAAAAAGTGGATCGAAGATGATAATATTAGAGCTCGTCACCATCGTCCGTTTTATCAACTCTATATTCCTGGAGAGACTACTGAAAGACAAGAATTTGTTCCTTCTAATGAAGAGTGGCATTAAGTTAGAATTGTGTGTTTGGAGTCGTGTTTTTAAGTGTCTTAGTGTTTAAGTCTTGTGTATAGTGTTTATGTCACTTATTATAAATGTGTGTTAAGTATTTTGTACTTAGGAAAGTTTTCTCATCCAAGACTTTTTGGAGAGAGAACTAAGTGTTAAATGTGTTTGTACTTGTTTGTAAATTAATATAAGTTTGTTTTTGTGAAAATCTGTGTTATTTTTAGCGTCAAATTGAATTAATTATTTTGGAGAACTTTGAGAGAGAAGGGAGTTATAGGAAGTAAAAATAGTCATTGAAGTGCTATGAGACCAATTAAGGGTGGTTTACTTAGGCTAATAGTGCATTTTACTTACGATTAAAATTTTAAAAATTGTGCACTGGCACCTAATCGCCACATCTCGCGCTTAACGCGCTTAAGCGCGAGCAAACTCTAGCGGTAGGACACCTAAATGCCACATACCGCGCTTAAGCGCCGGTTCACGAAAACCGGTTC
>NW_018221917.1:0-2653 GCF_001263595.1 Phalaenopsis equestris
TGGTATGCAAGTAAACTTTCCAAAAAAAACAACCATTGTTGCCTTCCCAGCTTTGAGAGAGAATTCAACAATTTTTGTCTTTTTTCGGCAAGACCAATGGCTTCCTTATTTTTAGCTTTGATTTTTTCATATTCCCTCACATGACGTAGAAGTTGAGAAGTAGTTCATGTTTTAGACTTATGAAATTTTGTTCGACAGCAAATGCACTGCCAAAAAGTAGTTTGTACCCCTTTAATCGGAAAGATTGCCTCAACAAAATATTCCCACACTGTCGACTTCCTCTTCCTACCCTTCTTGGTAAGGACTTCCTCACTGCTATTATCAATGACAACTTGAGGTACCACTTCTGGCTCAGTACTTGTTAAATTATAAGTAGCAATATCGTTGCTATTCTGAGCTTCTGGTAGCAGGTATTCTGGTAGCAACTGATTGTTGGATGAATCTGATTGTGAGAGATTTAAGTAGGACATATTTGCACTTGCACACTAACTGAAATCAAAGTTACAGAATTAGTATCAACAATAATGTTCTTCTTGTAAGAATTATGTTCTTCTTCAAGAATACCAAAATGACAATATGATAAACTCATAAATGTGAAGACATAATCACATAATGACACATTTCAAATATACATCAAATGGAAGCTCATCTTTAAAACAACAACAAAGCTAGTAATTAAAACAGCCCAAAAAAAATAGTGGTTGACACATAAAGACTCAAAACATGTAGTGATTTCTCAACTTATAACTATTGGAGAGCATCAGATAGTCATTTCTCAATTTATGCACAACAAGAGTCAAAACAGCAACTCACAAGAGCTTTCAAATCTTCCCCATGCATACCCTTTATAGTCAAAGAATGACAACTCATTTCTCATGCCTACCCAAGATGTCATTTTAAATCAATAAAGCCTTCAACAGTAGAGCAGATTCACAGTAGAGTAATACATAATGACATAAATCTAAAAGTGTAAAAGTCCCCACCGCTCTTTAACAGTAGAACAGATTCAACAGTATAACAGATTCAACAATAGAGCAGATTCAGCAGAATATAATACAGATTCAGCTGCATACACATAAATCGAAAAGTGTGGACCTCACTAAATACGAAAGCCCTAATTTCAATAGAAGCCAACAGTGCCGAGAAGCAGGAATTTAGCATTCGACTGATTCGAGTATTTACAGAACTTGAACTCAAGGCTGATCTACATAAGTTGCTTATAAACTCAAGTATCCATCTTCCATAACACTTGGAAAACTTATGCCACATAATGATTCACCACAATATGACAAACTTATGCCACATCAAGTAGCCATTTCTCAACTTATGCCACATCACAATACAATAGCCGAGCATCAAGTAGCAATTTCTAAACTTATGCACAACAATTTCCAAATTCTCACAAAAATAAAATGCAACTTCCATGAAAGAATGCAGCTTCAATGAAAGAATGACAATTATAATAATCAGCCTTTTTTCATTTTCTAGAAACCTACTACTTACAAATCATAATTAATATCACTTTAGACATACTACATTACTACCAAGCCAAAAATGCATAAACACACTTCAAATAAAGAATTCACATTAAGAATGGAGAAAGAGAGTTGGCACATATTATAGTAATTTTATAGTAATTTTGGCTAAACAGATTTAAACTCTCAAAACAATAACAAAAACATGATTCATGCATTTTCAACAAAATGTAACTTCTTAAGGTAACTTCTTAAGGTAACATGATTCTGACAAACCTTCTAAGAAACAAAAGGTAACTTCTTAAGGATAAACTGATAGATGAGAACCACTCCAACTTTGCTAAAAATCTGGAAAATCAAAATGAAAGTGGTAAGCAGTATTCATTTATAATTCATGGTGATTTGCTATAACATATACTTCAGTTCTATTGAACTATCGTCATATTGCGCCAATTTATATATTATAGTTTCAGTTAACTGAGATATTTGGATCTGTTTCACATTCAAATTGGAAAACTGGCTCTGATTATGCATTTTCAGCTATGAAGGATTTATATATTATTTTCTTGAATTTTCACTCTTGTTTTATCAAAGTAAACACAAGCTTTATGTTCTAATATTAAAATAAGGCACATGCTTTGATTTAATCATACAGCTGATTTCCACACTTATTCATTTCTTTGAAACTATCATCATATTATGTCAATTATATATTCTAGTTTTAGTTAAGTTTCAGTTAATTAATTATATTTGGATCTGTTTCAGATTTGAATTTATAGTTTCAGTTAACGGAAAATCACACATTTTGTAATTGTCATCTGAGGGATATAAGTTGGTAGCTATTAAGTTGGTTGTTTCCAATAATGAGTTTGCTGGGCAACACTACCATGATCTCAAGAAACGGCCTTTTTTTAGTGGCTTATGCGTCTTTTTGGGCTCCGCCCCTGTACATTTATGGCGGTTTCTTGTGTCACAAATATGTCACATGTTATAGCTGAGGTTTGTTTATTTAGTAGGTTTGGGAAGGAGATGGAGTTGTAAGGTATGGCAGGAAACTTATTAGTGCAGCGGACCCTCAAAAATTTGAGCCAGGGATTAGGAAAAATTTAATAGACAAACTAATGTTTAGACAAAGGCTCCACCGCTCCAGTCTAGTTGAAAGTTATTAACTATGTACT
>NW_018221918.1:0-2587 GCF_001263595.1 Phalaenopsis equestris
GCAAACCCCACACCAAAAATAGTGCTGACAGTTCTTATATAATTAAAATCCCTTCCCTCTTAAAATGAAGATAATGGCATACACAGTAGAAGAATTGATAGTCTTATGTAATAATTTTTGTGCCAACAAGGAACATATGTCTACCTACCCTCTTCCAAGTGTATAGATAAGCTTAGTATTCTAGTAGGTTTACACAACTAACAGAGATGTGAAGGTAGTTAAAAAGCCTTACAACTCATGGTAAGGTACCCAATCACTTACATCAATTGTCACTTAGAAGCTCCTAATAGAAATAGATCAAGAAGTATATTTACTTTAAAAGTTGCATCGCCAACTAAACTACTTGACCATAGCCAACATAACAATGTGAGTGCACTCAAGTTGTGAAGTCACCGCTCTTTCAAGTCTTAGGGTCTATTTGGGGCAACTGCAGTTTATTGAATAATTTGTTGATAAATTCATTAAAAATAATCTATTGATAAGCTAGGTACAGTGGCTATTACAAATTTTTTTTTTTTTTGAAAAAACAGAATACTGCCACTGCCAGAAAGCTGCCATTGCACCTAGATAGGTGCGGTGTAAAAATGTTGTTTTCAGTGTTTTCAAAACGCATAAGCTATCAAAATGTAGAATACCCAAACAGGTTAGGGGAATTTTTAAAATGCAACGACACCAAATAAGCTTCCCCAAAAGGGCCCTTAGTCTCAACTTACAATAGATTTTAACATAAATTATAGCCAGTACGTTATGTCAATGAATCAACAAAGATATTAATCATCATATAAAAATTAAAATTATTCTATCATAGAATATTTTTTCTACACATGCCACTACTTCATCAAAAAAGGAAAGCATAAGGAAAACTACTCACTAATCATGAAGAGAACACATGGATTCTTCATTACAAATGAAGTTGAAATCAAACAACTATATTGCAATAACTCAAAGAAAATACAAAATAAGTCTAAAACTTATCTTTACAGAAGATTCACACCCTCCTTGAATAGCAAATAACAATCCCTTAAACTTGTCTCTAAAGTCCCATGAGTCAACAAGCCTCCAAAAGACACTTCCCCCCCTTATATACACAAACCCACACACTCACTCACAAACCATTTCCCATCCTTTCTTCTTCTCCTCCTTACTTTTTGAAGAGACACCAAGCCTCATTTAATATTACCCTCAAAATTCCTAAGAGTCGCTTCAGATGCCCGTTCAAAATTCTTCAAAGTACATTGAATTTTAGGAAAAACTGATTTTGGCACCTAGGCGCCGGCAATCTAAAAGCTTGAATTAACTACCTGGTGCATAGGCGTCAGATCCCGACGTCATGGTGTCGAGCTCTTTGTTTTCACGTACAGCGTCTGATGCTTAGGCGTCAGAAGCCGACACCTAGGTGTCGGTTCACTTTTTTCTTCTTTGCTCCATTTGATCTCGTTTTGCTCTATTTTCGCTCCTTTTTTATCCAAAACTCTATTTCTTGTACTTGAAACCAAAAACAAGCAAAACACCTCCCCTTAAAGTGCAATATTATTAAGAATGAGCATATAACATATAAAAAAGTTACACATTTTTAGGCATGTCAGGCTTAAATATTGTGTCAAATGGGATTTTTCTTCCCACAAACAATGACAAACTTATACGTGTCGAAAGATTTGTGGTTGTAGAGAAATAATTTAGTGTCTTAGCATTGGACCAAAATTAATAAACACATAAATCAAAGAGATATAAGTATGATAAGACACATTAATTTTTACGTAAAATACTCTGTAAAGTGTAAAAACCCATTGAGCTTTGCCTCATTAAAATAATCCAATGTGTAATTCTAACTACACATATCCACTCTTCTCCTCAATTAAGAATGATTCAAGTTACAAAGTTGATGCATAACGGTAGTTTAATAATAGTTGTTGCAATGGGCCACAAAAGGTCATAGTCAATTGTTATGAAGATAGTAACTCACTATGAATGTTATAAATAGTGATTGTAACACCATCTTGTCATAGAAGCTGACAGCGACTTTATATATGTTTAAATTTATGAACCCAAATTTATATATTTATAATGATTTTGTAAAGTCACAATTTCAAACGCAAGTATATGTATCGCTCAAGTAATACAGGGCTCTAGTAGAGTCCCGTTTATCGATCCCACAGGGGAGCGAGGTAAGAGGTCCTTAGTCAAATTCTAATCTACTACAATTAGTCCTTAGTTTGGAATGTCGATTAAAATGATGTTTTATCTAGCAACTATTCATAAATGCAAGTGTTAAATGTAGAGATAATAACTATAACTAATTGCAAATATTAATTCTAAATATAACCCTTTTTGGATGAATTGGTTTGGAAATATTTAAATTTCTACTCCTAATCTACTCTCCAATCTCTCCAAAGGGTAGAAATCTACATTTCTACTCCTATTCTAAAACCCATAAACTTTCTCCACACTTTTCCTAACATTCATCTCACACAAATCCCTCTTTTTCTAACCTAAATTTGTTATTATAAAGTGTAGGGACGAAGTATGAAGAGTTACCACAAGCACCCTTCCAAAAAGCGTCCAAATACATTGAATTTCAGCCCATAAC
>NW_018221918.1:2929-5612 GCF_001263595.1 Phalaenopsis equestris
AGAAGTCTAAAAGAGATAAAGCATCCAAAGAATTATCGAAAGGTGACAAGTCAAAATATCATTTCTTGCTCGTTTTTGCTCCAAATTGCACCGTTTTTGCATCTTTTTGCTCCAATGACCATAATTCATCATATCTGTAACAAAACATCAAAAATACCCTTTTTTAAAGTACAATATCATCAAAATCAGTATAAAATATGTATAAAAATCTCAACATATTTTCCTTTGGTCAAAAACCATAGAGGAAAGTAAAGATAGATTTTAAAAAAAGTTTAAATCTTTTAATCCAAAATTATAATTAGCCTTAAAATTTTATTAGGATTTTTTAAAAATTTTATAAATATTTAGATCTTTAGAGATCCCAAATGATAACACATGATTCTCAGACAATAGCGTAAGGTAAAATGTGCAAAACCATTTTCAAGCGCATAAGCATGCAATAGAAAAAAGTAAAAGATTGTTTTCCATTGTATCAGAATTTCTAGGTTCTCTTCTCAGTGTACTATTTTTCTAACAGTGCGTTCTAATTCCGAATCGTAGGGTATAAGATTTTCAGCTCAAAGCATTCATTTACCTTATAAATATTTCATAGCTTTTACATCATTGTGTCCCAATCTTTTCTTCTCAAATGAATTTCCAAGATTCTTAATACTTCAAAATATAGTTTCCTTTACTTTAAATAGTTAAGTATAGTCTTATTCTCTTATACTAAATATCTTAATCTACAAAATCAATTTGCATTACAAAAATATTCCTTTAAATCTACCATAATATTTAAATATCTACAAAATATAGTTATCTGAAATAAATTCACTACATAAAATCATATTAATAACTTTTGAAAATATTTAAATTGAGAACATCTAATAGTTAATCTTTTTCTTCCCTCCCCCAAACTTAAATTTTTCAATATGGAATGATATAGATGGAAAGAAAAATTATAAATATAAATCATACCTCAGTATTTTAGGCATTTTCATCATTCTGAAATTTTTGCAGTCCTTCTCAAAAGTTCCACTTCACCTGATCTGTAACATTAGGAGCTTTCTATACATATAAATCATTAGAGAATTTGTTGGGTAATGAAATTTTGAAATAAGTACAAAAATCTACTAGCTACTGCAACATCCTATTAAATTTATATACATGCATAATCAGGATAGAATGACAGCATAAGAAAGTAATTCTAGCTTAAAACATTCATGCAATAATATTAAACTAAAAGGAAGTATATTCATTGTAAAATTTTATTTTTCTTCCTACCCCCAAACTTGATTTTTACCATGTATATCATTTAGTGCATAAAATATAAGCAGGAAGAAAAACTGTTTAGAAATTCTATTTAGCACAAATTTCTATCAAAAACTTCTACCATTATTTATTAGGATAGAAAACATGTAGTAGAAAGTAAATCTAAACTAAATATGCTAGAATGAAATTAACTAAACAAACTTCTAATTGGCATAGCATGGGCATAGCATGGAATATAAAAATGTTCATCAATTCTTATAAATTGTAACACAAACACAAATACACAAACAAGATAAATGAGGTCAATTCTTACTTTATCTCATCACATCTCACTAACTTACTTCCAATTTCTAACGGAATCCCTACACAAATATATTGGGTGCTTATAAATGATTTTATAGATTCTAATCCCAAAGATAAGATTATCCCTGATATATTGTTTCTTGAGCACCAACACCAGACATCACCATATCCTAATAATTAAGCACCTCTAGAAGTTATAAGGATAGTGTAAGATCACCCAGAAGTTACTCATCAAATAGGTTCGCGACTCCTATCAAATGAAAACAAAGTCCAAGAAAGGAAGTAATAAAATTGAGATGGAACTATCGGTGTAAAAATTCATAATGTCCTTTGTAAAACTCAAGTCCGGGTGAGACCCGAGTAGTAGTGGACACGTCAATCCAACTACTACAAGAGAATATACAAGTCTAACCATAATAAGAATTTAGGGAATCATCACTCTCATGACACACAAAAAGTAAATCAAACCAATTACAATCCAAACATCTGCCAAATATCAAGCAAACAGATCAATCCACACTAAAGAAAACACAATACAACACTAACAATCATGACTCTTAAGCAAACTAAATCAAATCACACAGATAACTATGGGTTACCTCCCATAAAGCGCTTGATTTAACGTCGCTAGCCCAACAAATGATTCCACCTGGATCAAAATTCCAATTAAGTAATCCTTGATCAATAACCCAATTTTTTCCAGATTCAGGGATTCCTACAAAGCCCTCAAATTTAAAATTTTCTTTCAGCTCTTCCTTTTCATATTGATTCATATCATTGTTCCTCATATTTCTTTCCAGATCCAATATTCTTCTAGTAATTTTCTCAATTTGCATATTAATATCATCCTCAAAATTTATAAGAAATGAATCTTTATATGATACTTCATGATATGCCAAATTTTGGATCAGATTCTCTCTAGATAATTCAGATTCTATATCATTATCTTCTATGTTACTCTTCTATTTAAAATTATCTTCCAATTCTTCAGGAATTTCTTCCATTTATCTTTCAACTTCTATATCTATCTTAGTTGAAGAAATAAGTTTTTCTGATTCCATAAGAATTTCTTCCATTGGTATTTCAATATCCTTATCCTCTTTTCTCAACTCATTTTCTCAACTCAAAG
>NW_018221918.1:5652-6757 GCF_001263595.1 Phalaenopsis equestris
ATCGAATTATATCAGTTCAATCAGTTCAATAATTTTAAATTGCTCATAATTCATTTCCTTAGGATTTATCTCAGAGTCACTAGGTAAAATCTCTAGGGGGTAACTGTTGATTGCATTAATAATCTGCTCTAACATCAGAATCTCATTCATTTTGTTTGTATACCACGGAATATGCCATTCAGTGACTTTGAATAACTCTTTCATAGAAGATCTTTTACTGATTTCATCATTCAATTCAGGTTCATCTTGTGATTGAGTTGAATATGAAGATATAGAGACTGGTGGTGTATATGAATTCACCAAATAGATAGGCTAACAATATTTTAGACTCATCATGAAATTCCATTTTGATCTCATCTGTTAACTTATTTTCAAAACTCTTTTGGAAATGGTTTTCACTTAAATAATCAATTTCATCCATCCGAAAACAATTATCATCATTTCTCTCAGCTGGATATTTCATAGCCTTTAAAACATCAAAAGTGGTTTCATGGTCATTAATATTCATAGTTAACTTTCCTTTTTGCACATCTATCATAGCTTGTCCAGTAATAAGAAAATGTCTCCCCAAAATAATGGGTTATTCTTTATCTTCCTCCATATCTAATACAATAAAGTCCATAAGAAAGATAGATTTATCCACTTTAATAAGCACATCTTCTATAATCCCTTTTGGATAAATGATAGATCGATCAGCTAACAGAAGAGTTATAGTAGTAGGAGAAATATGGGCTAAACCTAACCTTTTAAATATAGATAGAGGCATCACATTAATGCTCGATCCTAAATCACATAAAACTTTTCTACATAATCTTTTTACAATTACACAAGGAATTGTAAAGCTACAATGATCTTTAAGTTTCCGAGGAAAATTTTTCTGAAGTATAGCATTGCACTCCTCATGTAGTTTAATTGTCTCGTAATCCCCAAATTTCCTTTTCTTGTTTAATATCTCTTTCATAAATTTTGCATAACTTGGCATCAGTTTCAAAGCTCCAGTGATTTCAGCGAAAGGAATATTTATTGTAATCTTATTAAGTACGTCCATGAACTTTGAAATTTTTTTATCCAACTCATGTTGTCTAAGTCTTTGAGGAAATGGAGG
>NW_018221918.1:6871-8733 GCF_001263595.1 Phalaenopsis equestris
ACCACATCCTTTATCTCTCTTCCACTTCTTAATTGGACAGCGTCTATTTGTTCATCATTTTTCTCTTTAGGGTTGATCTCAATATTGCTAGGAAGTGTTCCTTGGGGTCTATTGCTAAGTGAATTAGCAATTTGTCTCTGTTGATTCTCTATGTTTTTAATCGCAGCATTTTGACTTTGCAACTGGTTTCCCATTTGCAATACCACTTCTTCCATAGACATCTTCTTATTCTCAAATTGTTTATCATTGTTAGAATCTGGTGGATATGAAGGTCTATAGTTTGTGTTCCCTTGATTATTCCAACTTCCATTAGGATTTGCATGATTATTTTCCCATTTTTGGTTTCTACCATCAATAGTATGATTCCAGTTAAAATTAGGATGGTTCTTTCAATCTGGGTTGTAAAAGTTAGAATATGGGTTATTTATGGTATTTAAAGTCGCATATGATAAGTTCGAATCAATCATATGCTCTAATGAACTTTCCTCACTTACTGGAGTAAATTGAGTTTGGTTCATTCCAAATTGGTCCAACTTCTTTGATATTGCAACAACTTGAGATGCAAGAATTGAAATCTCATCTATATCATTGGCTACTTTCTTAGGATTTACCCTTGTAAAGGGCCATTGAAATTCATTTGTAGTCATTTCTTCAATTAATGCATATGCTTCATCAAATGATTTTGGCATTAATGATCCACCAGCGGCAGCATCAATTATAAACCTAAGGGATTCTACTAACCCATTATAAAAAAGTTTGAATGATTAACCAATCAGGCAGAGCATGATGTGGTCACTTTCTTAGGAGTTCCTTAAATCTTTCTCAGGCTTTGTATATTGATTCCCCTTTATATTGACAAAATGAGATAATATCTTTTCTAAGTTTAGTAGTCCTTGAAGGTGGAAAATACTTAGTTAGGAATTTTTGAGTTAGCTCCTCCCAATTTTTAATAGAGCCAGGTGCTAATGAGTATAACCACATTTTAGCCTTATCCCTTAATGAGAAAGGAAAAAGCCTTAGTCTTACAGCATCGTCTGGCATACCGTTATAATGAAATATAGCACAAAGTTCTATAAAATTTGATAAGTGTAAATAGGGATCCTCCAAACTGATTGTTCTACACCAGTTGGATAATCTCGGTATTTATTTCAAATGAGTCAGCTTCTACTACAGGGTTTTGTATACTTGAGTGAATTTCATCTGTCATAGGATTTACGTAATCCCTCAATGAAGTATGATGATTTTCCAAGTTATTATCTTGAAAGTTTTCCATTTCTATTTCTAGTTTTTTGAGTCCTCTTTGTATTTTTATTTTTTTCTTTTTTTCAAACTTGGGATCATAAGGCACAAGTCCTACAGATCCTTTGTTTTGCATACGCAACCCAACAAATAATACATTAACAATTAAACAAATAACAGATGAAATATATTCAACACAACAAAACATTTTCATGAACACCTTATTTTTCATAAAAACTTTTTTTTTCTTAACACTTTTTCATATAAAAACACTTTTCACACAAAACAGTTTTTATGACACTACAGTTTTCCAAGTCTAAGCCTAATTACTTCAACTAAAATTCTCCTAAAGTTCTTACCGAAGCTTCCCCGGCAACGACGCCAAAAACTTGACCGCGACTTTTTATATACCTAAAAATACACGAATTTGACACCACTACTATAAGATTTAAATCCCCAGCAATGACGCCAGAAATTTGATGCACTTTTAATATGCAAGAATGTATGAACCCAAATTTATATATGTATAATGATTTTGTAAAATCACAATTTCAAACGCAAGTATTCATATCGCTCAAGTAATACAGGGCTCTAGTGGAGTCCCGTTTATCGATCCCACAGGG
>NW_018221918.1:10201-14393 GCF_001263595.1 Phalaenopsis equestris
CGTTTCGCCCCATTTCAGTTGTGTTGCATTTCTAACGGATATCCCTACAAAATAAGCATGAAAACAACCTTCCTTTAAAGTGTAATCTCATTCAAAAATATGCAAGAAGTGTAAAAGATATTAAGCATCCAAAGACTTATCGAAAGGTGACAGGACAAAATATCATTTCTTGCTCGTTTTTGCTCCAACTTGCACCGTTTTTGCATCTTTTTGCTCCAATGACTATAATTCATTATACCTGCAATAAAATATCAAAAATACCCTTCTTTAAAATATAATATCATCAAAATTAGTATAAAATAGGTATGAAAATCTCAACATATTTTTCTTTGGTCAGAAGGACAAATTGAACTTGTCATATTAGTTAGCTAGGTAGGTCACAGATGGTTGCTTCAAGAGTGATGGTTGGTCACAAGTTTCATAATAAAGAGTTGCAGAAGTTGTGGTCACATAGGTACTAGTTTTCCAGGTATGCCATAGTGAGGAGTTGTGATAACATCCATATGTCAAGGAGGTCGGAGTTGAGAGTTGCAATGAGCTATAGACCACATAGACCACGGTTGATTACATATTCTTTAGTAGTGAGCTGCGATGATGAAAGTAGGCCGCAAAGGTTGGATTTGGGAGCCACATTTGTCATGTTAACATTTATAGGTTGTAGAGATCAAAGTTGGGTATTGGAAGAGTTGTGATAACATTCTTATGTCATAGAGGTTTAAGTTGGGAGATACATGACCTATGATAAATTTAATAGGCCATAGAGGCTAGAGTTATGAGTTGAACGAGTTGTGATAACATATGTAAGTCATGGATGTTGGAGTTTAGTGATGTATAAACTATGATAACATCCTTAAATTGCAAAGGCTGCAATTGTGAGCTGCAATAATGTTCGTAAGCCACAGAGGCCATAGTTGGGAGGTATAATAATGTATGTAGGTCATAGTGACTAGAGTTAGAAGTCATATGAGCAGTGATAACATACATAGGCTACAGAGCTAAAGTTGGGAGATCTGTGAGTTATGAGTCAAATAGTTTGTAGTTGGTCATGTTGACCGTATTAGTGAGTTATAGCAACATCCATAAGACGTAGAGGCCAAAATTGAGGCCGTATGAGCTATGGACCATGTAGGTTGCAGTTGGTCGCATAGGCCATAGTGGAGAGATGAGAGGAGAGAACTACAGGAGTCTAGAGAAAGTCACCATATGTGGGGTGCATTGTACATCGTCTTCGAGGAACATCTTCACACTGTCTTCAAGGTGTGTTGTTGCATCGTATTTACGGTACACCATTTTCATAAAGTGTTGTTACACCATCTTAGAAATGCGTTGTTGCATTATATTTGGGGCACATCATTGCACCATATTTGGGGCACAACATGCTTTATCTGTTACTTCATTGCTTTACAAAGTACGTAAAGTTTCTACGACGTACGCCATGATTCTTCAAGGAATTTCAACCTCAGGTCCTAGTCCTTTCTTGTAATCCTTTCTAAGCTCAGATCCTAGTCCTTTCTTCATAAAGTGTGTAGGGATCTATTTATAATGTATGGAAGAGACCTCTGTATAAATAAAAAAGAAATCTATATCACTCCATCGGATAACCAAGAGAGATTCTCTCGATCGGATGTTGTTCTGTGGACATTTGCGTCTATTAATAATTTCTTAGGCTCGTTAGATTTGTCTTGTCGAGACCCATGATTTGCCTATAAGATTGGCATATTTGGAACTTCTTTAACTTTCTAGTTAGGGACCAAAAGCTTATAAAAGTGTTTAACGGCTTGATTCAGGCTTAATTTAATTGAAATTTGACCAGTTTTGGTGTTTTTGGTTCCATCTTTTCGAGTCAGTCAGTTTGATTATAAGTTTGCTGAAATTAGAGTTCTTGATGATATTTAATTGAAGTTTAAATATTTCTTGCTAAAAAATACTCTGAGATTTATGCTAATTGCCTCAAGAATCATGCCAAATGGCAATTTTTTTATATTGTAACATTGTGTATAGTTTCATTTTACTAGTATGGAATGCTCAGATTTATAGCTCATATGACAAGAAGTCATCAATTTTCCTTGATAAAGCCTCATGCTTGACCCGAAGCACTTGAGCTTGAGTGATTATGCTTAATCTTGGTTAAGTAGGCATGAACTTTGACAAATGCTCTTTTAAACTTTGACGAATCAATTATTAGCTTAGATATTTCACTATGAATTTTGCCAGTAAAGATTGACTGTAGATCAGTTTGGCAGAACTTACGCTACCCTAATTGAAATTCATGTTTAGTCTGGGTGAGTCCATGTTGTTGAACCCTAAAAATATTTTAATATATATTTAATTCTCTGATGTTTTATATCTTTAAAATGTAATTGTGAAAATACAAGACAATAATAGTACTAATAATAATTTATTTATTATTATTATTTTTAACTATTTTCACCTTAAATTGCAAGATCATTATCTTTGCCCTTCCCTTTAATGGATGCCTTGGTGAGTTCACTGTTAACTTCATCTTTAATAAAATAAGTTAGCTGAATCATCAATTCCTTGGATAGTAGGGAAAACATTGCTTTCAATAAAGTTAAGGGCATTTTCGTAAAAAATTTCAACATTTAAATGTTTAATTAGGGCCAATCCCCAATGGGAGGCCGTCCAGAAATTCTTTGGGGCCCACGTCAAGCCCAAGCCCAAAAAGGGGTTTTTAAATAGTTTTCAACCACAATAGGCATGACTCAGTTAATACCTCATTGCCTGCGTCATTTATTATTTTAAGATTTAAAAGTGGAAGTCATTTTTGGTAAAAAAAATAGAGGCTCATAGGACAGTTTTTGGCTGCTATTTAGTTTTGTATTAAACAGGATTTATCAAATCTGATAAATCTAAATTCATCATATCGATTTTGAGACAAAATAAATTGCGAGCGAGCGATTACGGAATATATCGAGCTCATAAACAGATTTATTAAATTCGAATTTACGTCGTAAATATGACATAACCCAAATAGAAAAAGATAGAACATGAAAATATTAAATTTAATGAAATGTTGCCTTTACTTTTATTTTTATTAGTTTTTTATAATTATTTGAATTTCGACTAAATATAAGATTAAATTCTATAAATAAGTAATTACTAAATATCATCAAAGTAAAGTTAATCTCTAGATAGCGAAAAATTATTGCATCAGGACTCCGCACGTAAAGTTACGTGTGAAGTCCAATGAAATCACGTCACGTGGAGATACAGAAAAAAAAAGAAAAATCGGCCAGGTAACACGAGGGAATATACACGGGGGAATATTCCCCCATGTTATTTCGTGTTATTCAGGTGTTATTGTATGTTATTCGGTGTTATTGTATTCTGGGAATATTCTTGGTGTTATAATAACACAATAACACATCAATAACACTTGAATAACACACAATAACATCTGAATAATACAAATAATACAATAACACATGAATAATTCACGTAACTCTGCGTACGGAGTCCTGATATCCTTCAAAAACTTTCCGAGATTGAAAAATTTTTCTGTGATATTATCCTAATCTACTTTTTAACTTCCCTCTAGCTCTCTGCATAGGAAAATAACGAATGAAGGATCGGCTTAAAGCCATGCTTAATATATTTTAAACAAACTTGGTATTTACAATTAGTGGAATATGGTGCTTAGAATTTTATTTATGCAAAATTTCAATCTTTATTATTTTGTGGTTAAACGACCATGTTTATAATAGCTAATGACAATTCTGACAAACTAATGTTAGCAGCTTGAGAAGGAAATATTTAATTCTAATTTTGAAACTGAAAATATATATGATTAGATATTTCTCAAAATTATCACTTTGTCTGTTAATAAATAGCCCTCGAGTTCATTTGAAAATTTTTGCACTTTCTTAACTCTTGTCTTTATCCGAGACCCTCATTTTACTTCTTATTTTTATGTTTCTCACACCCACAATGACTCAGTACAATAAATAAGTAACGAAGGGTTGAAGTTATTTGGCAAATGTGAGTATGCTTAAGGTGTAATTGGGATATCGATATATGGGCTACCATATTTTATTTTATGGCATTTGAAAAAATTATATTTTATCTATTTTTTGAAAAAGTTATATTTTGCCTATCTGTTGCGGTCTCGGGCCACTGCCATCTCGTGTCACCGTTGTCATCTCCTTCCGTCCATCACCGCCTCTGGCGGCCC
>NW_018221918.1:16732-17454 GCF_001263595.1 Phalaenopsis equestris
GAACTTGAACCCTAATTTCTTGGATCTCCACTTTATGTGGTTCCAAACTCCCACTAACTTCACCATTTTCAATGAACTTAGCATTTCCAGTTTCAATAATTCTTGTACTGTGATTAGGACAATAAAATCTATACCCTTTAGATTTTTCGGGATAACCAATTAAGAAACTACTGGTTGTTCTTGAGTCTAATTTCTTTTCATGTGGATTATATAACCTTATTTCTGTTGGGCAACCCCAAACACGCAGGTGCCTTAAACTAGGTTTCCTTTCTGTCCACAGTTCAAAAGGAGTCTTTGGAACTGCCTTACTAGGAATCCTGTTTAATAAATATGCAGCGGTCTTTAAAGCATGCATCCACAATGATGAGGGTAAAGAAGAATTACTCATCATACTCCTAACCATTTCTATTAGAGTACGATTTTCGCCTTTCTGCAACACCATTTTGTTGTGGTGTTCCTGACATAGTGTATTAAGCACATATATCATTAGTTTGAAGGAATTTAACAAATGGACCTGTACATTGTCCAGATTCATTGTAAGTTCCATAATATTCACCCCCTCTATCAGATCTGATAATTTTCACTTTTCTGTCTAATTGTCTCTCAACCTCGGTTATATACACCTTTAAGGCATCTATAGCTTGAGATTTTTGATGCAATAAATAGACATACCCATAACGTGAAAAATCATCAATAAAGGTGATAAAGTATTTCTCTCCACC
>NW_018221918.1:20157-22914 GCF_001263595.1 Phalaenopsis equestris
TTATGAGTTAAGAAAATAAATAACTTAAGTTATCAAAATAAATATCATGTCATAATTTATGACATAAGTTATGAGTTAAGAAAATTAATGACTTAAGTTATCAAAATAAATATCATAACTTGTCATAATTTATGACATAAGTTATGAGTTAAGAAAATTAATGACTTAAGTTATCAAAATAAATATCATAACTTGTCATAATTTATGACATAAGTTATGAGTTAAGAAAATTAATGACTTAAGTTATCAAAATAAATATCATAACTTGTCATAATTTATGACATAAGTTATGAGTTATGAAAATTAATAACTTAAGTTATAAAAAATAAATATCATAACTTGTCATAATTTATGACATAAGTTATGAGTTATGAAAATTAATAACTTAAGTTATCAAAAATAAATCTCATAAGTTATTAAAATAAATGTGAGTCATAAATAAAATATAACAGAATATTCCCCTATGTTATTTCGTGTTATTCAGGTGTTATTGTATGTTATTTGGTGTTATTGTATTCTGGGAATATTCTTGGTGTTATAATAACACAATAACACATCAATAACACTTGAATAACACACAATAACATCTGAATAATACAAATAATACAATAACACATGAATAATTCACGTAACTCTGCGTACGGAGTCCTGATATCCTTCAAAAACTTTCCGAGATTGAAAAATTTTTCTGTGATATTATCCTAATCTACTTTTTAACTTCCCTCTAGCTCTCTGCATAGGAAAATAACGAATGAAGGATCGGCTTAAAGTCATGCTTAATATATTTTAGAGAAACTTGGTATTTACATTAGTGGAATATAGTGCTTAGAATTTTATTCATGCAAAATTTCAATCTTTTTGATTGTGTTGAAACGACCGTGTTTATAATAGCTAATGACAATTCTGACAAACTAATGTTAGCAGTTTGAGAAGGAAATATTTAATTCTAATTTTGAAACTGAAAATATATATGATTAGATATTTCTCAAAATTATCACTTTGTCTGTTAATAAATAGCCCTCGAGTTCATTTGAAAATTTTTGCACTTTCTTAACTCTTGTCTTTATCCGAGACCCTCATTTTACTTCTTATTTTTATGTTTCTCACACCCACAATGACTCAGTACAATAAATAAGTAACGAAGGGTTGAAGTTATTTGGCAAATGTGAGTATGCTTAAGGTGTAATTGGGATATCGATATATGGGCTACCATATTTTATTTTATGGCATTTGAAAAAATTATATTTTATCTATTTTTTGAAAAAGTTATATTTTGCCTATCTGTTGCGGTCTCGGGCCACTGCCATCTCGTGTCACCGTTGTCATCTCCTTCCGTCCATCACCGCCTCTGGCGGCCTCTGCCTCTGATCGTCGCTACCTCCTATCATCTCCGTCGGCTGCTGCCCTTCGGTCGTCGTTGTCTCTGTCCTTTGATCGTTTCCTTTCGTCTATAACTTTCTTCCTCTGGCCACCTCTTCCTTTTAGTCATCCGCCGTCGCCGCCTTCCGGTCGTCATCGTCTCCTGTTGCCACTGCACTTAGGTCACTGCCATCTCAGGCCACCTTCATCTCAGGCTGCCACTGCCTCCTTCTGGCCTTTCGCCAGCCATAGCCTTCTAGTTGTCGTCACCGCCATCCACCCATCTCCTCCTCCAGCCACCACCGTCTCAGGCTGCCTCCTCCTGACCATCATCGTTAAAGGCCACTGTCATCGTCTTACGCTATCTCTAACGCCTGCTCCCTACTATTGGCTCATTCGTGTGCACATGTTGTAATTCAAGAAATTTTTTAACCTTTCCCGATTGTGGGACAATGGGTTCTATCTGTAATCGCTAACTAATTGTGGAACATTTCAACTGGGCAAGACCCTGTGAGTTTTCCATTTTTTAGGTTTTCCACGTAAAATTTTTTGGTGTCGTCACTGTTTTCTTGCTTCTACTTGAGTGTTTGTTGGATTTCCTTACTATGCTAAGACAATAATACCTTACTCTGTCGTCACAATTTCTAACACACATCAGCTTGGCACTATCTATGGTAAGCATAGAGTCATCCCACCATCGAAGTACTTGTAAGCCTTGTTGCCTGGCCACCAGGCGCCATACTCGTAATAACGGAGCATCTCACTCCAACACTCATCGCTCAAAGGGACAATCGTGGAGTCAGAGGCGTCAAGCCTCCGCATCTTCTCATCCTTGAAGATGTTACCCTGCAAGCAATAATGCATCAGTCCCTTCTCTAAAAAATCGAGTATACATAATGAAGGAACTTCAACTAGAAATCTTGCAGCTCCTACATAATGGAGGAATAATAGTCGCTCCGTCTGTTGAGGTCCATCGTTGTTTGTACATTCGGTTAGGGTCGGTTTGGCTCAGATGTCCACACATAATAACCACTCCCTCCGTTGGGTACTCTACAAGAAATATTGTAAAATAATAAAAAATACTTCAGAAGAATATTAAAACCACAAGCAAGATCGAAGCACCTCTTACTCAAGAGCTGATTGCTCTCAGATAATGTAATTGACATAGTTATCTCACCAACGGGCATAAGTGAAAGCGGTGTGAGGTCTTTAGAAGCCAATTGAGTGATCGAGCCAATTAAAGGTCTTGCACCGCAGCAGAAGATTGGTTATTTGGATTGATGTACGAGTTTGGAATGATGTACATGTTGGTCGGCTGAACAATTTCTCACTTAGTGCTGAGAACCGAATCTGATAACTTTATGTGATCCGACATTTGGAGTACATGCTCCTATTCTT
>NW_018221919.1:0-9423 GCF_001263595.1 Phalaenopsis equestris
GGGGGCCCGCGGTTACCCTCCTAGCCTAGCCACGGATTTAAGGACTAAACCTAAGATTAACCAATGATTTTCTATGCACTGCATCAGGGTAGAAAATTGAAATTGTTCCTGTTTGACACAATACATATTATAAACATTTATCCCATCTCATTTCACTAGAATTTCGTTGTAGTGGTAAGGATGTTTTTTCATATAAGAAATCTTCATTACATAAACATAGTTAGTAGATTAGTAGATATTATTCAAAATTTGCATTTTCATTTTGCTAATAGTTAAGTAATTTAGTTTGGTTAATATCTCAACATTCGAAATTAGTGACAGTGATTTCATTTGATTTACTGTAAATTTCCTGATAAAATTTATCATTGCTAACTTACACCTTACCTGTTGGATCAATATTTGGGACTTAAATAGAAAGTCCATTATTACTTAATAACAACACGTATACTTGCGTAGAATCCCATTATTAATTGCCTATAATTATATATATATTTTACACAACTCTCTTTTCATATAAGGATCAAGTTTTTAGCGCTGTAGTGGTGTCAACTTCATAAATCCCTACATACAAAAATTCGGGATCACTCCTCACTTATTTTTCTTTTCTTTTCTTTTTTTTCTTTTAGGATCTTTTCAATCCTTTCTTTTCTTTTTCTTTTTCAAGTGAGAATTACTATATCTGGATAACCTTTAATAGTTTTGAACTTCACTATCCTCTTTTCAAAGTCAAAACTCCTTACCTTTCTTCACTTTATAAATTCATATTAATTTATGATTTTCATAAAGTCTCATTCTTTTCTTCTTACATGAATCTCTAAAATTCTTAATACTTCAAAATTACATTTTCTATTACTCTAAATAGAAAAACTTAGCCTTATCTTATCATAACAAATATCTTTAAGATTAGTATTGACCTTCATTATTAAAAACTTTTAACTAAATTTACCATAATATTCATAAACTTAAGTATAATCATTTAAAGTTTAATCTTAATGTCCCATGTCATGTCCCATGTCATGATGTCATGTTAAATTAATTTTAAAAATACTTTTACTTAAGGACAAATAAAATTTAGTTCACTTCTTTTTTTTCTTGAAAGAAATTTTCTTTCCCCCGAACATAAGTTTTCAGGTATTTTAAAAATGTTTTAGCATGAAATTCAATTAGTTAAATAAAACAGTAAATGCATCAAAATAAAAACTAACTTGTGGAGGATTTTTAATTATGAAATTAGGCTTTGGTATACTGTAGGTACTAACTTTAAAAATACACACAGGCTTTAAAGCATTAAATGAGACAAAATAAATTCTAAAGAACTTGTTGAGATTTAAAAACAAAAACAAAAATTGAAAATACTAAAAAAATGAAGAAAAATTTAAAATTTACAGTTACTATTACCATTTTAAATCCACAACACAAAAATAAAAATATTTACTTACACAGTTTCAAATACCAACCAAATAAAATCTAAACAACATACAAACAATCATGAAACAAAACAAAACAAATAGACTAACTCCAGAAAGTATCAATCGTCATCGCCTTCCTCATCATCATCATCATCATCATCACATCTTCTTATTTATCATCATGAATAGGAGCATATGGTGTAAAGGTCATCTTCTTCTTTATCATCATGAATAGGAGCATATGGTGTAAAGGTGGGGCAAGTAGGAAATTCCACATTGCATTCTCCCCTAAGATATCTCACTATAGCGTCCTCAAAAGCATGACGCAAAGAAAGAGGTAGATGCCCTTACAACTGATGTAGAGGGTCTATCACTTCTTCCACCTCTAGATTCAACAAATGATTCAAATCTTTGAATCATATGCTTCCCAATATGATTTTGTGGATGTAATCTTTTTTTCATTTCTTTGGGACTGTACTCCTGATTGCTCACAAAGAGTGAAAATCAAGGCAGGGCAACCCAAACCACTAGCTGTAGAGTGCTTAGCTATGCTCCATGCATGATGAACTATAAGAGCACCAACATCTATTGCTTTCATGTTCTAAATGCAATAGCTAATCTATCCTTGTTACATTGAAAAGATGATTTGTTGGTAATAATCTAGCAGAAATGAATTGGTGCCATACCTTTGACTGACTAGTCAACATGGAAGCGGAGAAGTTAACTAACTTACTATTTTTAGTCCTCCATTCTCCTCTTCCATCAATCAGGAAGGCAATCACTTCATCCAGTGATGAATCAGTCATCACAAATGCATCATATTCATTGAAAAATACATTCCTCAACCCATAAAAAGCATTTATCCTTTCCGTAGTAACTTCAACTTGCTTACCTCTCACAAGAATGTGCTCATCATTAGTGAATCTAAAGTTAGCATAAAATTCTTGAATCATTGGCACATTCACTATTGCAGTGAAGTAGCAAAATCGTTCCCAATTTCTGGCAAGAATCAATCTCTTGATCTCGTCACCTGGGTTAGCAAATGTCTGTTCCTAGATCAATCTTCTCGATTTAATTTGCGTGTTATCATTGTGTTGGGCCTTCAAATTAACAAATCCTCGTGCATCAAAATCATCTTTTTTTCCTCTCTTCACTCGTAGAGCCATTTGAAATTCTACTAAAATCCAGATAAATTCCAAATAAATTACAAAATCAAAAATCTAACTCCAGAGTAAAATTATTTGGTAAGAAACTTTTCACTATTAGTTTTCTTCAAGCTTTTACATCAAAAATCCCAACTTTCAAATTTTACATAATGTAGGAAAAATCCATGGTGAAAATAAAAAATTTCTAAGTTAAAGTGAAGCTCTTACTAAGAGAAGTTAAAATCTACGATTTTTAGCCTCCAAAATCTTCTCTATCGCATTCAATGTGAAGCCCTTGGTCAAGGTTTAGAGCTAGGCGACGACCCAAGCAGTAAAAATGGATTTTTACTGTGTGATTTCTCAATCTTTTAGGTAATCAAGCATTTTTCAAAAATTTGGCGCATCATACGCCGGCTCTCTATAAACCGGCGCATCATGCGCCAACACCTAAATTTTTTCACATGTCATTTTCTGTGAAAATTTGCTCTGTGTCGCTTTACCTCTACCTCTAATTAACTCAAATAAACCCTTATAAGAAAAATTAAACATTACTCTAACATTCGTCTTTCATAAACAACACAAACTCACTTCCATATATAAAATCTGCGCAATTACAAACTAACATTTATCAAGCCAACAAACATCTATTTCAGTGTTTAAAGCAAACCAAAACATCCTAACCATGAAATATAAACATCTAAATTCCAAACACAAGCATCGATAGTTTAACAATAAAAGTAAAATCCAATCCCACACAAGAAACAACTAAAACAAGAAGTACTAAATAAATGTTTCGTGCATAAATTAAGTTCAAACATCTTCTTCACTCTCGTCCTCGTAGATATCTCCCATAGATTGGTAGTGCACATACAGGTTGTAGAAGGGTCGGTAAGGGAACTCATCACAAGGAAACTCATCAGTCGAATCCCCCCCCAATCCAAGTATGTTTCTTGAACATATGTACCAAGCCATCTTTAATAGGACTAGTATGCTCAAAATGTTCTTTAAGTCTTCAATCTAAGTGATCCAACATTTCAGAAATATTCCAACATTTCAGAAATATTCCCAGAAATATTCCCAATTGCATACATAAGATTCTACACCTCTTTTTCTATCTTCTTGATCCTTTTCAAATGTGCATTAGAACTAAAGTAAGGCTGAATAGGTGATGAATTCTGGGATCTCTGATCCATAAGCGGTTCATTCATATCATTTTCATCTCCCATTCCAATATAGTAGTAATAGACTTCTGAATCCATCGCCCTCCAAGGATGAAGCACTTTTTCTCAACTTTCATAAGGTACTTGTGATTGACTGCATAGTAGAAAAATAGTGGATGGGTGTTCAAGTTTGGTTGCAGACCCATTCACAATCAATCTCAAAATCGATTTCATAACGATTGCTCCAATATCAATAGGTTTTTCGGTTTGAATACAATAATTTAAAATAGAACTCTCCTTAGTTACTTACAGATTTTCATAGTAGGTAGTAATTTTGATGCATTAAAGAAGTGTCATGCTTTAGAAGACGGATTTAACAATGATGACAAAAAACTTACATTTCCATCATCTCGGGCCTCCCAATTTGCATATTCATCCATTGCATATTCATCCATAAGGTATCATCCATAAGGTATCGATAGAGTTCATTCATATTATCTCTTGTAGGTGTAAAATTCACGTAAAGAAAGATAGACACATTTTCAATCATAAACATTTCGTTTATTCTTGAAGGAGTGAATTGCACAAACCTGCCTTGCACATAGAAAATTCCTTAGTTAACTCCATGTAGATTTGCATAAAACTCTTTCACCATAGGGATGACTACGATGACAGTAGTGTAACAAAGCACCTCCCAACATCTTTGTGCAATAATCTCTTCAACTTGAGTATTTAGTGTATTAAATCCTTGATTCACAAACCCCCATCCTCGATTCACAAACATTCACAAACCCCCTTTCTTTGATTAGCCTCTTTTTCACTAGATTACGATCATGCAACTTCTGCGAATCGAAACTAACAAACTTTCTCTAGTTGAAGACCCCAAATCTAGCGGAATTTTTAGAGTGGGACGCCATTGAAATTGAAATCTAGTGACTCCTACTTCGTTTTCCCCCCTAAAAAAGGACTTTGGAATTAGTTTTTGGGAGTTATAAGGAGAAGAACCCACCAAACACCGTCTTTTAAAACATTTTAAGTCATTTTCGTCACCGTGGCACATCATGCGCTAATTCTGGTGCGTCATGCGCCAGCTCGCTTGAATTCGACATGTCATGTGCCACTCTGGTGCATCATGCCCTAGTTCCAAAAATTTGCAGTTTCGATTATTGTAAAGCATTCTTAATTCTTCCATAAAATTAATTAAATAAAGATGTTTTTTAAATTATTTTTTTAAAAAAAACATGGACTCTATGAAAACACAAAGATAAATTTAAGTAAAATAGTCTGAGCAAAAAATTGAAAAGTAAAATAAACAACCATAAGTATCGGTTGCCTTCCACAAAACGCTTGGTTTAATGTCGTCAGCCCGACATTCCCAATCATTACTTTAGGTGACCCAACATTATAGTTTCTTTAAAAACTTGTCTTTGACTATTAAAATATGATTTCAATATGTGCCCCTTTAATTTAAATATCCTTTCATTCTTATGATCTTCAATACTAGTAGCTCCATAGGGATAGACTTTTAGAACATTGAATGACCCTTTCCACCTAGACTTCAATTTTTCAGGAAATAATTTTAATCTTGTATTGTATAATAAAACTTACTATTCAGATTTAAATTCTTTTTTTATTATCCTCTGATCATGAAATCTTTTGTTCTTTCCTTATAAATCCTAGCATTTTTATAAGATTCATTCCTAATTCATTCAAGCTCATTCAATTGCAATAATCTTTTCTCACCAGTGTCTTTTAAATTTAAATTGAATTCCTTAATACCCCAATAAGCTTTATGCTCCAATTCTACTAGCAAGTGACAAGTCTTCCCAAAAATTAATCTATAAGGGGACATACCTATAGGTTTCTTATTAGTTGTCATGTATGCCCGTAATGCAGTATCTAATCTAAAAGACCAATGCATTTTACTAGGATTTACACTTTTTTTCCAAAATTCTCTTAATCTCATGATTAGATACTTCTGCTAAGCCACTTTTCTGGGGATGATAAGTAGTTGTAATTTTATGCATTATATTATATTTTTCTACTAATCTTGCAAGTGTTGCATTTCTAAAATGAGATCCTCCATCAGAAATGATTACTCTAGGCATTCCATATCTCGTAAAAATATTTTTAATTAAAAAGTTTGGTTTGAAACACTCATCACATCGAGGTAAAGTGATTGCTTCAATCCATTTTGAAACAGAATCTACTGTAATGAATATATAAGTATATTTCTGAATGAAGGTATAAATAGTCCCATAAAATTCAATCCCCATGCATCAAAAATTTCAATTCCCGAATTGTCCTCCAAATTCAGAATTATGACATTTCTTAATAATTTCCTGAATTTCTTTGTAAGGCACACAATATCTCATTACTAAATTTTTGCATTATTTATATAAATTGCGGTCATCCAAAAAATAAGGGGTCATCCCAAAAATAAGACTTTGCATCATGAATGAATGTATTTTCCTATTGTTTTGTTAATCCATATTTAACAATTTCACCGTCAAAAAGCAATTTTGATGACAGAAACCCATAAAAAAATTTTTTTTATTTTCCATCCTTTTACAGTATAAAGTTGTTCATCAGGAAAAGTTTCATTAATTTCTTTTTTCATGTCAAGTATTTCGTCTTGTTCTAGTCTAGGTAGATGATCAACAATTTGATTATCAATCCATTTCGTATCGACTATTACAAAATTAAACTCTTGCATCAGAAGTATCCATCTAATTAATCTTGGTTTTACATCAAATATTTAATAGCCAAATGGTCAGTATGCACAACACATTTAGCTCCAATTAGATTTGACCTAAACTTAGTAAAAGCACACACAATGGGTAATAACTCTATTTCAGTGGTGGTGTAGTTAATCTGAGCATCATTAAGAGCCTTAATAGCATAGTAAATATATTTAAAAATCTGATCATATCTTTGCCCTAATATAGCTTCTATTACATATTCACTAGCATCACAAATTAATTCAAAAGGTTTCTCCCAATCAGGTCAAACAATTACATGAAAAATGATTCATGAAGAATGATTAATTTTTGTTTTAAAGTTTCAAAGGATTTAGGCAATCTTCGTTGAAATCAAATTTATCATTTTCCAAAAGTTGGCATAAAGGTTTAGTAATTTTAAAAAAATCTATAATATATCACCTTGTCGGCACTAAAAAGTTGGGAGTTGTTAAGTTTTCAACTGTTAGGATCGATATCTGATCCCGAATCTGCTTATATGCAACAGTATAACAATAATTTTGATTATATTTTTCACTTATATTTTCTTATTTCACAACAAAACAAAAAAGTTGATCCTGAAGAAAAATAAGAATTTAACTTTTAATTTATATTGGGATACTATGCAAGTATACATATCATTATCAAGTAATATAAGACTTTTTGATTAAGACCTGAATGTCGAACCCACAGGGAAGATATGCAATATGCACTTTTTGGAAAACTTTCTATTTTTTTAAAAATAATTATTTAAACTAAAGACGTTTTCGCAGTAAAGAAAGTTTAAATATTTTTGGTAATTTTAATATTTTGACAAAAACAGTACAAACTTAAAAAGATAACTTGAGTTTTTGTAAAAGAAAAACACTAAATATTAAAATATCTTTCTCTTTATCATGAATCAGTAATAGGTATAGGAATTTTGTTGTGGATGTATGCATATTGTGTTATATGAAAAATAGGAGCAATTATATTCTTTACCCTTACTAGAGATGCTATAAAGAACATTGGTAATTTTAAAGTTTGAATAGTTTTGAAGACCGGCTGGGCAGGGAAGATACTAGCACTCACTCTAGAGTTCCCTCGATTCACTCAACCTGGGGGCTAACATCTCGTATCAAACCTAAAATAATAAATCAATTTTGGAGCTTTAATTTGTCACTTTAAAGTCCTATGACTCTACACCCTTCAATGAATATTTCTCTATTTATTTTCACTCAATCATATGAACTACATTCTCATTCATACAACCTCATGTGATTCTTTCCAATTGTTGACTGAAACAATACCATCCCAGTTCTTACATGTTGTCACAACAAATTTTAGCATCTGGATTGTCCAAATCAAGAAGTAAATGAAGTATATGGATTTGAATCATCATAACATTTTCCAACATTAAAGATCAATACTCTCCATGACTTCCATCCAACATATAATTAATTATTATTTTAAGAAGAAAGATAAAGAAAATTATTCAGAATCCATGGAGAAAACAAAACCACACTTTAGTTTAAAAGTAGAAATCATTATCAAACCAACAACAAGTCTCAATTAAAACCAAAAGTAGTCTAAAACAAAAGATTCGTCCATGATGGTTGTAACCACCTATTAAGCCAATAGGTGCCTCAAAAACCTTTTTAAAATTTACAAAAACCAAATTTACTTGTCTAATAACTGCCACTGGCACTTAAGCGTGAAGCCTCTAGCGCTTAGGCACGACCTTCTCTGTTTACCCAGCGCTTAAGTGTCGGATCTGGCGCTTAGGCGCTAAAACACTTTTGTACATTTTTCACCTATTTGCTCAAAATTTGATCCTTTTTCACTCCTTTAAGAATTTTTCACCTTTCTACCTGTACCTGAAAGAAAAATACAGAAATACCTTCCATTAAAGCGTAATATCTCAAAAACAAGAATAAAAATGTGTCTAAAAACACTATAAATTTTAGGTATATTATGAATCTCACTATATTTTATCTCTGTGGTGGTCTTGGGATCTCATGGAAACTTCCATTAACTTGGAAACCAATACACAATGGTATAAAGCCACGTAAGCTGATGTGGCTGGAAAGAGTTCTACCTTCCAAAACTCTATGGAACTGCTGACATTCCTCACCTCCTTCCATGAGGGAGTTTAAAATGGTATAGTCCCTTACATTAACCAGCTAAACAAAAAAGCTGGGAAACCTGCTGCCATTTATTCTGAAGCTGAAATACACTCACCTTCCACCTCCTTCAAATTTACTCTAATTGGTAAATTCCAATATGGTCACCCTAAGATGGAAGCCATTAGAAAATACTTGGAATATTTGAAACTCCTAAGTGATTGGGGAGTTGGTTTGGTGGATGGTAAACACATGTTTATACATTTGACAAGGGAAGAAGATTACACTAGGCTCTTCTCCAAATAGATTTCATATATTGAAGGTATGGCTTTTTCTTTTTCTTTTTCTTTTTCTTTTTCTTTTTCCTTTTTTTTTTCTTTTTCTTAGAGAAGGATTACTACATCTAGATAAGCCTTTAATAATTTTGAAGTCTACTTTTCCTTTCCTAAAGCTATGTCTTGATACAAAACTTTTACTTATAAATATAAAAATAGATTTGAAAATTATTTACAATAAAAGAAATTTAAGAATTAAAAATAAAAGTCTACATTTCTAAAATTTTTTGAAATACTATGTTTCTTACTAAAGATTGTCACGTATTTTAATCATTTTCTACATTATAAACTTTTAACTTAAGGTTTTTCTACATTACTCAAAATTTCAACAAAATTCTCTTACTCATTTCTAAAATCAAATTTTAATTTCCTAATATAACTTCATATACATGATCAATTTTTCTTTTCAAATCAAATTCACTTGTAGTTCATTTGAGAACAAATAAAATTCAAGTTTTAAAAATATTTTTCATCCCCCCTAAACTTAAATTTTTAACAGATAAATAGTTTAGCATCACATATATATAAGCAGGA
>NW_018221919.1:9746-17751 GCF_001263595.1 Phalaenopsis equestris
TAAACTAACTAAATCACAAAACTCACAACAGTTACTACCTTAGAATTTTAAAACAAACTACTAACTAACATCGAGAAAGTGAAAAAATCACAGAAGCACGCTACATTCGAGAAATCCATTCTGAAAAAAAAGACAACAAGTAAAGTTACATACATGTCTCAAGTCCAAAACCTGAAAATACATCACATCACAATTCTCACTTAAACATAAAAGTACAAACCACATCACATAGTTCAAACCAACAAACAGATGCAAATGTAGCAATCCCGGACCACATAGTTCATCGCATATTACAATCATAAAATAAATCTCTCAATTCTACTCTTCATCCTTTGAATCACCACTATCCCAAATTCTTGCAGGCTCATAATCATGGTATCTAGGATATGGAGGCAATTGCACTCCTTGGTTACCCCTAATGAGGCTCTCCAAAGATGAGTGAAATTTCTCTTCATAATCACTTCTTCTCCTATTATACCTATCAGTATGCTCTGCAAAACACTATCTAAATGTAGAAACACGTGAAGTAGATGGTCTAGATGAAGAAGCAAGAGAGGTAGAAGCAGCAGACATCTCCATTCCACAACTCCTAGAAAATCCTCCTCTCCAACCAAAAATAGAATTCTTAAAATAAGTCTTCACATTCACCTTAGTGATGGGCTTTAGATGGGCTAACACTTCCTCCCAACTATCATGTTTAACTCCAGCCTGCTCACACAAAGAAAAGAGTTTAACTCCAGCCTGCAGCCTGCTCACACAAAGAAAAGAAAAAAAGAAACAAATCTTAGACCTGCAGTAGTAACGACAGTGGCAGAACTGATGATAGTCTGACAAATCAAAGCTCCTATGTTGAAGAGTGTTCCTTCCTGGATACAATAATTTAACGTCGCTCTTTCTCTGGTCACTTCACCGAGATGATTTGTTGGTAGGAGACAAGCAGAAATAAAATAGTGCCAGGCCTTTGAAGGTGCACATAACTTTGAAGTTAGGAAGTTGACTCTCCTCTCATTAGTGATCTTCTAAAGTCCTCTCCCAATAGTCAAGTAAGAAATAATCTCATCTAACTTCACTTCATTCGGACTATAATTTGCATAAAAACATAACGTATCAGGTGGCAGATGATAAAACAAGTTGATTACCTCCTGTGAAAAAAGGTACCAACTTTCCTCAAACCATGACTCTATTGTCTTCAGCCTCAAGGAGGTTTGCATAGAACTCCCCAACAACAGAAATAACTGTCACATCAGAGAAATAGCAGAATCGTTCCCACTGTCGGCGGATGATCAAATCCTCTACGTCTCCACTTAGATTCCTAAAACACCGCTCCTGAATCACTTTTCGTGATTGCAATGTATCACTGTACCGATCTTGAGCCTTTGAACTAATAAATTTACTTGAATCAAAAGGGCTCTTTCCTTTACTCCTCTTCATTCTTGGTGTAATTCTAAAAATTTTATAAATTCTAAAAAAATCTTCAAAAATCAAGTCTAAATTACTAAACTAAACTTCCAAAGTATAATCTACACTTCTCATGCAATTTCCATAGATCTTTTTCTCATTTTTCACCATGAATAGTGAATTTTCAAATTTCTCCAAATGTTCTCAAAATACATAGTGAATATCTAAAATTTCTTCATAGAAGTAAAGCTCTTACCTCAAGGAACTTGAATCTAGCAAATTTCACTTCATTCCACCAAGAAATCTTCACTTTAGATGTGCCCAACCTTCCAAAATCACAATTTTGAGAGGTTGAAGGTGACGGGAGGCGTAAAAATAGTGATTTTTGAGCCAAAATTTCACTTTTAACTGTTCACAAACCGATTTTCGTGAACTGGCACTTAAGCGCGGGTAAGTGGCGCTTAGGCGCCTGACTCTCGGGGTGGGCCCCGCCCACTCTCGGGTTGGCTCGCGCTTAAGCGCGAGTTGTGGTGCTTATGCACTAGTGCTTGGTTTTCAAAGTTTTTAAATTAAAGTAAAATGCACTATTTGCCTAAGTAAATCACCCCTAAATGGTCTCATAGAACTTAAAGGTCTATTTTCAACTTCTTATTAACTCCCCTCTCTCTCAACACTCTCTATAACAACTATTTCAATTTGAGGCTAAAAATAACACAAATTTTTACAAAAATAAACATATACTAATTCACAAATAAGTAGAAATACTTTTAAAAATGTAATTCTCAATCCAAATAGTCTTGGATGAGAAAATTTTTTTAAATACAAATACACAACAATCATTACACATAAAGATGTCATAAATAATAAAAACAAGACTTAAACACTAAACCACTTGAAAACAATAACTTTTAAAATAAAAATTCTAACGCTAAACTTAATTCCATTCTTCATTGAAAGGAACAAATTTCTATCTTTCATTAGTCTCTCCAGGAATATACAATTGATAAAACGGACGGTGGTGACGAGCTCTGATACTATCTTCTTCAATCCACTTCTGCTTTATGAACATCGTCTTATCTGCTTCCTCTATATAACTTTTGTGGCTAAATTGCATCTTCAATTACCATCCAATATGCTCTAGATGTGCATGCAACTCAAGTACTTTGGTCTCCAATAAAGCCATAGTATTTTCAATTTTTTTGATCTTCTCTGATGTCCATTCAATACTAACGGTTAACAAACCATTATACATCTCTTGTACACTTTGACTAATGAACCTTTTTCTCATGTTTTCTTTTTTTTTTTCAAATCCTTCTCCCATGAAGACATTTTCTCTAAATCTTACTTTCTCTTAGACTGTTAGGGCTAGAAATGATTTAGGGTGAAATTCCTTCACAAAACCCTTCTATTTATAGGCATAAATCCTTCCAATAACTCCTAGACACATTTAAAAACTGCCTTGGCACTTTTTTATAAACTATTTGGCTGTTAAACCTTCAAGAATATTAATTTCGCACATGTGTTTAAATTGCCGCACTTAAGCTCCGGATCTGACGCTTAAGCGCCAGTGCACATTTTTGCATTAGTCAACTTAACATCCAAATTCTTATTCTAACATGTCTTGGTCACTAAATGAAGCCTTAAAACCTTTACTAACACATAATAGATTCAAAAATACTACCCCCAATTTTCTTAATCACACACAAAACAACAATCAAAATAAAAAAAACACTGATAACTATCGGTTGCCTCCCACAAAGCACTTAGTTTTACATCGTCAGCCTGACGCAACCAGTGTTTATTCTGGTTGACCCAACATCATTCCATCATTAAGTTTATGTCAATCCCCTATAAAATAAGGTTTCAGCTTTGTCCATTAACTTTACATATTTTCTCATACTTAGGATCTTTAATTTTCACAACTCCATAAGGATAAACTTTTATCACAACAAATGCGCCCATCCACCTGGACTTAAATTTGCCTGGAAATAATCTTAACCTTGCATTATATAGCAAAACTTGTTGCCCTGGCTGAAAATTTTTAGTAAGAATCCTTCGATCATGCCACATCTTCATCTTTTCTTTATAAATCTTGGCACTTTCATAAGATTCATCTCTAATCTCTTTAAGCTCATTTAATTGCAATAGCCTTTTCTCACCAGCATCTTTCAAATTATAATTGAACTTCTTAATCGCCCAATATGCTTTATGCTCAAGTTCAACTGGTAAGTGACAAGCTTTCCCAAATATTAGCACATATGGGGACATTCTTATAGGAGTTTTTTATGTAGTCCTATAAGCTCACAAAGCATAGTCAAGTTTGACCAGTCCATTTTTGTTGGATTCACAGATTTTTCCATAATTCTTTTAATTTCTGATTGGATAATTCAGCCAAACCACTTGTTTGAGGATGATAAGCAGTAGCAATCCTATGATATATATGATATTTCTTTAAGAACTTCTCCATTATGACATTTCTGAAATGACTTCCCCCATCAGTAATGATAACTCTCGGCATCCCAAATCTAGAAAATATGTTCGTTTTAAAAAATTTTGCAACACTTTGAGCATTACATCGAGGTAAAGCAACAGCTTCTATCCATTTGGATACATAGTCTACTACTAACATAATATATTTATTTCTGAAGATGCTATAAATGGTCCCATGAAATCTAATCCTCAAATATCAAATATTTGAACTTCTAGCATATGATTGAGAGGCATCTCAATTCTTCTAAAAATATTCTCTACTCATTGACATCTATCACAAGTTTTGATATAAGCATTAACGCCTCTAAAAATTGTACGCAAATAGAATCCAGATTATAAAATTTTGTATGTTATTTTATCAACACCAAAATGTCCCCCAAATTCAAAGTTATGACTTTTTTGGATAATTTCATAAGTTTCTTCTAATGGTACACCTATTTGAATAATTAGATCCTTTCCTTTTATATATAAAAATGGGTCATCCCAAAAATAAGTCTTAGCTTCATAAACAAATTTCCTCTTTTGTTGGTATGTCATTCCATAGGTATAATATCACTAACAATAAAGTTTACAAACTCGGCATACTACGGAACACGCCACTCATTAATAGTGAACAATTTTTCATCTGAAAATTTTCATTAATTTCTTTTCAAAACAAAGTAGTTTTTCTAACTCAAGCCTGGACAAATGATCAGCAATTTGATTTTCAGTCCCAGATCGGAATCTTACAAAATAAGAATCCATATTATAAGTCTTGATTTAGCATCCTTCTTTTACATTAAGTTCTTAATAGCAGAATGATCTATATGCACTACACATTGAGTTTCAATTAAATATGATCTAAATGAATCAAAGGCATATACTATTGCTAATAACTCTTTTTTAGTTGTTGCATAATTAATTTGAGTTTCATTAAGAGTTTTACTAGCATAGTAAATTACTTTAAAAATTTTATCATATCTTTGTCCTAAAACAACTCCAATACCATAATGACTAGCATCACACATCAATTCAAAAGATTTTCCCCAATCTAGCGAAATTATAATTGGTGCAGTGACTAATTTTTTTTTAATAATTCAAAAACTTTAGGCATTCTTTATAAAAATTGAAAATTTCATCTTTCTCCAGTAAATGGCATAAAGGCTTAGCAATCTTTGAAAAGTCTTTAATATATCGCCTGTAGAATCCAACATGTCCTAAGAAACTCTTAACTTTCCTTACATTTGTTTGATATGATAAATTAGTGATCACTTGAATTTTAGCAGGATCTACTTCCATACTATTTTCTGATATTTGATGACCTAATACAATTCCTCCTATTACAAAAAATTGGCATTTTCCCAATTAAGGACTAAATTTGTTTCTTCACAACACTTACGAACTTTAGATAAATATTCTAAACATGAGTCAAATGAAGTTCCAAACACTGAAATCATCCATGAATATATCAATCCATTTTTCAATTAAATCACAAAACATTGCCATCATACATCTTTGAAATGTAGCAGGGCCATTACATAAACCAAAGGGCATCTTTCTAAAAGAAAAAGTACCATAAGGACTGGTAAAAGTTGTTTTCTCTTAAATCCGAGGAGATATTTGTATTTGGTGATAACCAACATATCCATCCATGAAACAAAAGTATTTATGCCTAACTAGTCTATCTAGCATTTGATTTAGAAAGGGTAATGGAAAATGATCAATGGAAAATGATCTTTCCTAGTGGTAAGATTTAATTTTCTATAATCAATGCATATTCGTCACTGTAAATTATCTAGTAGGTATTAATTCATTATGTTTATTCACAGATACAATTACTCCTTTCTTAGGAATGTAGTGAATTGGAGTAACCCATGCACTATCTGAAATAGGGTAGATAATTTCAGCATCTAACCACTTTAAAATTTCTTTCTTAACAACTTCTTTCATAACAGGATTCAGTCTCCTTTGAGGATCAGCACTGGGTTTGTGATACACTGAAAATATATGTATTTTTAGACCCATATTTTATACTCATTTTTGGTGATATTACACTTGAATGGAATGTATTTTGATGTTTTCTTGCCGGTTGTTGATTTTTAGGGCTTAAAGAAAAGAGGAAGAAAAAAGGATGAAATTTGGAGTCAAAATGACATTTTTGAAGAAATGCTTAGCGCCGGCAGCGTCGAGGTCAGGGCCAACGGCGCAGAACAATTTAATAGTGGATATTTTTACTCAGCGCCGACGGCGCCAAAGGTGGTGCAGACCCCTTTTCTAGATGGTTTGATGTATTTGGATGACTTTTTGAAGAGTTTTTGGAGGCACCTCTTGGATAACCGACCTTAGGCTCTATTTGGGGCTGAATTTCATCAGAGGCTCTATTTGGGGCTGAATTTTATTTGGGGCTGAATTTCATCAGAAAATTGTCTCCACTATGTTTTCCACTCCTCTACATTAATTTTTCGCTCCAAATCATTCCATTCCACTACCATATTAGAGTCAATTAGTGATTTTGCTTTCATAATTTAGAGTTTTTGTGGTGATATTTAGTGTGAAACTTTCATTAAGAGTGTTGGAGAACGAGAAAAGTGAGAGAATTTCTCTTCCTGCATTTTTAAGGAAAGGCTACAAAGGATTTGCTTTAAGAAAGAGTTGCAGATAAGTTTTTTTGTTTATTTAGTGTTGTATGAACTTTATTTTATATATGAAATTTGTTTTTTGTCGTATCTTTCTCATGAAGTCTGAGTAGTTCCCTCTATCTTTCCCCGTACTCTGAGGTTTGGTGCAATGAAGAGATAAAATGATTGTGTCATAATTAAAATATAAAATAAATTGTGATGACTTTTCAACTCTGAACTTAATTTACTTTTCAGTCTGGCCAATTGATTTGTTAAAATATGTTGTGAAACATATGATCCAGGAAATGAAGTATGAGTTCTACAATAGAGTGAGGATCATATTTGATTTCATGAAAGAGAAATTTGTTATCAAATTAAGGGAAAATAAATAGGGAAATATTCTTTGTTGGGTGTAAAATTAGAGAACTTTTAGGGTGACAGACTAAAATCCCCAATTTGGTCTTAGTGTTTAAAAACTAAAGCCATAATTAGCCTTCAGGTGAAGGGAAGTAGGAGCTCTGGAGTGGGAGATGGTATCCTCCTAGCCTAGCCACGGATTTAAGGACTAAACCTAAGATTAACCAATGATTTTCTATGCACTGTATCACGATAGAGAATTAAAATTGCTCCTATTTGGCACAATAAATACTAAAAACATTTATCTCATCTCATTTCACCAGAAGTTCATTATAGTGAGGAGGATGTTTTTTCATATAAGAAATCTTTATTACATAAACATAGTTAGTTGATTAGTAATTTTTATTCAAAATTTGCATTTCTATTTTGTTAATAGTTAAGTAATCTAGTTTGGTCAAAATCTCAACATTCAAAATTAGTGACAGTAGTTTTGTTTGATTTTCTGTAAATTTCCTATTAAAATTTATCATTGCTAACTTACGCCTTCCTCGTGGGATTGACATTTGTGGCTTAAATAGAAAGTCTATTATTACTTGATAACGATATGTATACTTGCACATAATCCCATTATTAATTGCCTATAATTATATATAAAAAATTTGGGATTAGTTTGCAGTTCTCTTCCATATGAATTCTAAGCATAAAAATTAAAGGACTGATTCCTTTAATATCACCAATTGTCCATCCAAAGTCTTTCCTAAAATTTTTCAAAATTTTCATCAACCTTTCTTCTTCTTCCATCCTTAATTTTGAGGAAGTTATAACTGGTAAAGTAGAGTAATTTCCTAAAAAGGCATATTTTAAATGTTTAGGAAGTAACTTCAACTCAAGTTCTAGAAGTTTGTCAATTGATGGATAAAATGATTTAACTTGCTCTATTGTGTCTAAAATTTTAAAACTTTCTCGAACATCTTCCTTATAAAGTTCTTTACATCGATTTAATTCCTCTTCTTGTTCGTGTTCCAAATTTTTTTCTTCAGATTTTTCTTCATAAGTTATTTTGAAATGGCATTCACTTAGATATCTTATAATATCCATCCTATAACATTCATCATCTTTACCTTTTGCAGCTTTTTTCATTGATCTTGAAATATTGAAAGTAA
>NW_018221919.1:17806-18995 GCF_001263595.1 Phalaenopsis equestris
CTTTTAATTCTCCTTTTTGAACATCTATCATAGCTTTCCCAGTAGCTAAATATGGTCTCCCAAAAAGGATAGGTATCTTTTTATCTTCCTTCATATCTAGCACAATGAAATCAATATGAAAGATAAATTGATCCCTTTCACTAAAACATCTTCTATAACTCCTTTAGGTTATGTTATCGAACGATCTGCTAGCTGCAGAGTTACAGTAGTAGGGGTTATTTCTCCTAATCCCAATCTTTTGAATATTGATAATGACATAAGGTTAATGCTTGCACCTAAATCACATGAAGCTTTTCCAAGAAATCTGTCTCCTATTGCACATGGAATTGTAAAGCTACCAGGATCTTTAAGATTTTCAGGATACTTTTTCTAAATTATAGCACTGCACTCCTTACTAAGTGCAACCGTCTCATTTTCTCCAAACTTCCTTTTCCTGTTGAGAATATCTTTCATAAACTTTACATAGCTTGACATTTGTTCTAAGGCTTTAGCAAATGAAATATTAATTGTAAGCCTCTAAATATTTTCAAAAATTTTGAAAATTGCTTATCCAACTTCTGTTGATGAAGTCTCTAAGGAAATAGAGGTGTTGGTTTTTCCAAATCAATTTTTAGTGGGGAAATAGGTCTTTCAGCATCTTTTGGAGCGTCCTCTTTTTCTTCTTCAATTTCTTCTCTCTCAACTTTAACTTCTTTTTAAACCCTACCTTCAAAATCTCTTCCGCTTCTTGAAGAACTTTTACTTACTCCTTATTCTGGTCTTTTGGATTTGATTCAATATTACTAGGAAGTGTTGTTTGGGATCTATTAATTAATGAATTTTCTATTTGCCCAAGTTAATTCTCAATATTTCTAGTTGTAGCTCCTTGACTTTGTAATTGATTTCCCATTTGTAACACTACTTCTTCTATAGATAACTTCTTAAATTGTCTATTATTGTTGAAACATGGAGGATAATTAGATTTATAATTATTATTGCCTTGATTATTCCAGTTTCCCAATGGGTTTACTTGGTTGTTCCCCCATTTCTGATTATTATCACCCGAATTGTTATTCCAGTTAAAGTTGGGATGATTTTTCCAACCTGGGTTATAATAATTTAAATATGGGTTATTCTACTTGTTATTTATGGCATTCAAAGTTTCTAATGATGTTTGAGAATCTACCATTTGGCCTAATGAATTCTCTTC
>NW_018221919.1:19338-21767 GCF_001263595.1 Phalaenopsis equestris
GCTTCATAAATAGATTCCCCTTCAAATTGATTAAAAGATGTAATATCATTTCTAAGCTTCACAATTTTTTATGGTGGAAAATATTTAGCAAGGAATTTTTGTGCTAAACCACCCCAAGTTCTGATAGATTCAGGTGCTAACAAATTGAACCACATTATAGCTTTATCCCTCAATGAGAAAGGAAATAACCTTAGTCTTAAGGCATCATCTGATACACCATCGTATTTAAATGTAGCAAATAATTCTAGAAAAGTGGCAAGATGTAAATTTGGATCTTCAGTTGGTGATCGTTTAAACTGATTATTTGATACAATTTGGATAATAGCAGGTTTAAGCTTAAATGAATTAGCCACTACAGTAAGTTTTTGAATACTACAATGAAGTTCATCTACAGTAGGGTTGGCATAATCTCTTAAAGGTCTAAACTCTTGATGAGCTTCAGCATTTTGATCATTCTGGTTTGCCATTTCTGTAATTTTTTTTAGATTTTTCAAGGTTTTTAATTCTTTATATTCTTCTGATTTTTCTAACAGTTCTCTCTAATTCAGAATCGTAGGGCACTAATCCTTCAGAACCTGAATTACGCATACACTAACATATAAGACATAAAATAAAATAAAACTAAAAACTAAACACACATTAAATAAAATACAATAACTTAAAGTTTAAATAAGACTTTTTAAAAATAGAAATTTGCTTTTAAATCAATTGATTTTTTACAATTTTCACTTCACTTCCCCGGAAACGACAAAAAAAACTTGATCCTTAAACTGCTTATATTCAACATTATAACAATAATTCTTATTATATTTTTCACTTATATTTCCTTATTTTGCAACAAAACAAAAAACTTGATCATGAAAAAAATAAGATTTTAACTTTTAATTTATATTAGGATACTACGCAAGTATACACGTATCGTTATCAAGTAATATAAGACTTTTTAATTAAAACTTGAATATCGAACCTACTGGGAAGATATGCATATGCACTTTTTGGAAAATTTTCTATTTTTAAAAAGACAATTATTTAAACTAAATACATTTTCGCAGTAAAGAAAGTTTAAATATTTTTGGTAATTTTAAAATTTTGACAAAAACAAAACAAATTTAAAAAGATAACTTGAGTTCTTGTAGAAGTAAAGCACTAAATATGAAAATATCTTTATCCTTATCATGAATCAATAATAAGCATAAGAATTCTGTTGTGAATGTATGCATACTATGTTTGCCAAATAGGAGCAATAATATTTTTTACCCTTACTAGGGATGTTATAAAGAACATTGGTAATTTAAAGTTTGAATAGTTCTGAAGACCGGTTTGGCAGGGAAGATACTAGCTCTCACTCTAGAGTTCCCTTGATTACCTCCACTTGGGGGCTGACATCTCGTATCAGAACCAAAAACAATAAACCAAGTTTTGGGCTATAAGCTGTCACTTTAATGTCCTCTAACTCTACACCCTTCAATGAATATTTTCCTATTTATTTGCACTCAATAATATGAACGACATTCTCATTCATACAACCTCATGTGATTCTTTCCAATTGTTGACTGAGACAATACCACCCAGGTTCGTACATGTTCTCACAACAAATTTTAACATCTGGATTGGCCAAATTAAGAAGTAAATGAAGTACATGGATTTAAATCATCACAGCTTCTTTCAACATTAAAGATCAATACTCTTCACAACTTCCATCCAACATTAATTACTTGTCATTTTAAGAAGAAAGATAAAAAAAACTAATCAGAATCCTTGGAGAAAACAAAACCACACTTTAGTTTAAAAATAGAAATCATTGTCAAACCAAAAACAAGTCTCAATTAAAACCAAAAGTAGCCTAAAATAAAAGATAAAACTTATCTCAAGTCCTCCACAAAACTCTTGAAATTTCTTTGAATCTCTTCTCTTTTACAACATTATCAATATAAAACTAGAGATAAAAAAGGATAAATATGTGGTGCCTGAAAATCTTTCCAACTAACTCCCCAATTTTTGAACTTTCAAAACTTTTCCAGTACTTTCAGGACCTCTTTCAAAGTCCCAACATTCTTTCTTTTATATTTCTCCAAAAGGTGCCGTGGTATCTCATCAAAATGTGTCTTTATTCGATGTGTTTCACCAAGAGATGCATCCTTCCGCAATAATTTTCGTCCATGGTTGTTGTAACCACCTATTAAGCCAATAGGTGCCTAAAAAACCTCTTCAAATTTGTAAAAACCAAATTTACTCGTGTAATAACTATCACTGGCGCTTAAGCGCGGGGCCTCTGGCGCTTAGACGCAGCCTTCTCTGTTTACCCAGCGCTTAGGCGCCAAAACACTTTTGCACATTTTTCACCTATTTGCTCCAAATTTGATCCTTTTTCACTCCTTTAAGCATTTTTCACCTTTTTACCTGTACCTGAAAGAAAAGCACAAAAATAC
>NW_018221919.1:21798-26217 GCF_001263595.1 Phalaenopsis equestris
ATATATATTTATATATATAATTTAGAAAAATATGATTTTATATTTTGGAAATTACAAGACCGGACTGATCTAAAATCCCAGTAGTTTAAATAAACGAGTCTAATACCACAAGTAATGTATTCATCTCGAAGGATAAATGCACCATTTATTGGTAAGGTTCGATTAAATAAACTAAAGATTGTGTGACATCCATTGAGTCTGCGAAAACCACTTTATGTTTACCAACAATTTCCTCTATTTAATACGAAGAATTAAATAGGGTAAACAATTTCCTCTATTTAATACGAGGAATTAAATAGGGTTTATATTAAGCTAGGTTTGAAAAAGCTTCTTACAAGGGAAAGCCCTTATAGTTATTTACATCTTAAATGACCGACGATATTATCTTCAAGGAATTCAAAAGGATATAACTTTACAAGGAGATTAGACAAATAGGTGTGAAAGGGGAATGACTCAAACTTGGAACATTTTATGGAATCCAAAGGAAGAGAGAACTAGGGGATGACATAGATCACAAGGAGAACCTCGAGGACTTCCCAATCTATTCTATTTTTTTGCTTTGGTTTTAAGGAGAAATATTTAAATGTTTCATCCTGTCAATTTTATTAGTTAAGGCTTACATTCATGTGAAAAGATCACACGAATAGCCTGGAAGAAGTGAGGATTTAGGTCGTGATGAACAACAATCTCAAACTCCTAAGACGAGTTAAGGCTTAAGTTGTATATTAGAGCTATACAAAGACCTAAAGAAAAGTTGAGGATTTATGTTTGCATAAACAAATAATCTTGAATTCCTATGGATTTGTTATTTAATTCTAACAAATGATTTAACTGATGAAGACATTTTTTGCTGTTGAAGATGGTCGTGCTGCCCACGATGCTAGCTCTAAGCTCCTCATCGTAGCGAGTTTAAGTTTTTTAATGTGTCAAGTTATGATGTCAAATCAAATGTCCCCATGGTTATGGTTCTTTAAGTATTATGAGACATTTTAAAATTGATTGGAGAGACACCAGTTAGGATCTTACAGTTCTCTCATTACAGTACCACTATTTTCTTTCGGATTCACTTAGTCCAAATGAATTTACTAAACTCAACTTAATGAGTTCCATACTTTAATTTAGACCCTGGGAAATCTCATTAGCAACCGTAGTTACCTCCTCCGAGGGATTCTCGATCATCCGATAGCGACGTTTTAATTTGTTTTAATTTAGTTGCAATTGTTGTTTCGTGATGTTTCTGATGAAATTTTGTGTTGTCTTATATTTTTAATATTTTGGGGATCAACTTTATCTTGGTCGATTTTAATTTTGATTTTTGTTTCAATTTTTTTGCTATCCTAATAATTTTTGTTTTCATGCAGGGTGCATCGTTGTTTAGCATGCAAGTTTGTAAGCATAAAAGTACAGTGTAGAAAGTATAAGAGAAGAAAGTACTGTAAATTGTAAAAACGTACCTGACGAGTCTTCTCGTTCCTCTACCTGAAACTTTATTATCTTTACAAGGCATATATATATATATATATATATATATTATTAAAAATATATTTTTTTTTTCATCATACAGCATATGCACTATATTGTCTGAGGTGTGTCTATCAGATCCTATGTCATACCTTGGTGGATCAAAATTTTGAGGATGATTTCGTTAAGCAAATCATATTAAGTTTAGATGTCCTTCAAGGTTTCCAAGGGATGATGAAGAAGTCTCGGGTAATACTCTAGACATTTTATAGTCCCTGGAATTATCCAAAGTTCATTTTGGCCTTATTATTTTATTATATATTTCATCTAGTTAATACCCTTATGCTCAGTGAATTTTGATGTTTTGATCATCCCTTAAGTAGGGTAATTATCACGTGATATCTCACTTATGAGTTATATAAGTAAAGACCCTCGGGGGCAACTTGACTCATTTAAGGAGTTTAATTAATTTGATTTTTAACGAATGGGCTTGTAGTGTTTTGAAAGGTTTTAAATTAATTATAAGTTATTTTCTAAACCTCATTAGACAAAATTTTGATTAAGTCTAGTTTACTACTGAGCCCTTAAGATTTAATGGGTTGATTTGTAAATTAAAAAAAAAGATTTTCAATATTTATATTCTTAATCCTTATCATGAATTATAATTGATTTTTAAGACTATTAATTGGGGGTTTCAAATCATTGAGTTATGATCTTCCAAAATCAAGCCCCTCACTTTAATATCTCCTTATTTAAATACTTTTCCAAATTTCATTAACTTTAAGAAATTATAAATTTATCCTTTATAAGACAAAAAATGAAATTGGTTTCTACCACTTATCCCGTTTACAATTCAATCATCAAGATATATTATTTAAGATCATTTATTTCTCATTTAACATTTTGTTCAAGCCTAAATATTAATTAAACCTTAAATTTCAAAATTATACTTTTGCCCCTATGGCCTTAATACTCTATAATTCATTAAATTAGACTGAAATAACTTAAAAAATTTATGTTACCTCACTCATGAGTTAATTAAAACATCAGAGGAGAAAATGTGATTTTTTCAGAGGAGAAAATGTGATTTTTCTGAATTTTATTAATTTTATAATTTTTTTAATGTTAAAGTAGGGATTTTCAATGAAAATTTAATAACTCAACCAAAATAAAACCTCTACCCTTAAGAAAATTATATGAGGTACACCTAGGTCAGAGGACCACTTGGACCAATTTTCATCATTTTTAAAGGTTTAATTTAGTTATTAGAATTTTTTTTTTGTTTTGAGCATTAATTAAATATAAAATGGCATTTGGGTGAAAAATTAGGTTTTATATTTTATTAAATCTCTCTAAGTCTAGGTAACTCAAATAAATAAATTTCATATTTTTTAGACTTTTATTTTAACTATTAGGATTATTTTAGTGAAAAATTAGAGAAAATTCATTTTTAACCCTTTAAAATTGATATCTTGACTTAGACAATAAGTAAAATTATTTTGATTGATCCCAAGTGATCAAGAAGCCAAACATAATATTTTAGTGTTTTTTTACAATTTTGCAATTTTTATGATTTTAATTCATTTTTAATTATTTAAACACTTAAAAATAGCTTAAAATTGAAGAATTTATTTTAATTTAAATTTTATTTTTCTTAGGTTTGTCTGGTCATAAGGAGCTCCCAAAATCAATTTGTTGAATTTTTTAATTGTATTTTAATTCTTATAATTATTTTAATGTCAAAAATGTGATTTCACTCAATTAATCCTTTTGAGTGGTCAAATTAACTCCAATTGACTTCAAATTTTTATGAAGAGCTCCTCGAACATTAAATTACAATGTATGTCATTTATATTTATAATTACCCCAAATTAATTTTCTTTTCATTTTTAGGGCTAATAACAATTATGGTTATTTTTAATGGATTAAATCAAGTTTATATTTTTCTTAAGATTATCTGACCACAATGAACCTACTAAAATAAATTTTATATTTTTAGGATGAGTATTTTAATAATTATGACTTTTATACCAAAATAGGGGCCATTAACTTAAAAAAAAGATATCTCTAGTTAGAGATACCCCTTGACTTTGAAAAAATCAAGAGAGATGCCTAACAACAGTGACATCAAAAACTCCATGGTCCCATGCCATTGTGAAATGTCTATGCAAATGGAGAATCAAAATAATTAAAATACTATTTAATTGATTAAAAATAAAATATGCATCAAATGGACATGAAAATGATTCCACATTGTTCTCATCTATTCATTGAGCAAGAGGGTCTTTTTATTTTATTTTTATTATTTTTTATATCAAGTTATGAATTTTTGATGTTTTTATAATTATTTATATTTAACTAAAAAAGAAATTCCTTTTTTCATACTTAAACCAGTCAGTGCCACCTCATCCTTGTCCGCTACGAACCGCGCACACGTCCGCTTCTGGTTGGTTGCCGCAAGCTGAGTTAGCCTGCCTTTTCGAATCGTCTGTCTGTCCAGTGCAATCAAAAGCCTCCATTTAATAAACATGTGATTTAACAGCTGTGGGTCATCGTGCTCAAAGCCTCTAGCTCGAGAACCATCCACCTTCAAACCCTAATATCTCTCTCGATTCTCAACCAAATTAAGTGAGGTTTGGTCATATCGACTCGTCTTGATGAGACAGACACATCCATATGATTAATCAAACCCTAAATCAACTTTTCGGCACTATTTTTGGTGTGGGGTTTGCCCGTAAGAAGCTGTCGGTCATCGGAACTGAATTCCCGTTGCCTGCTTCGGAAGGACGTTAAAAAAAATTTAGTTTTGAAAAAGATGAAGTCAAACTGACCCCATAATTTTCATAGTTTAAATGGAAGAGCACTTTACCTCAAATTCTGTATCTATCCCAAAGGATGAACACAAGAATTGAGGGTGAGGCTCGATCAAATAAACTAAAGAAAGTTATGACATCTGTT
>NW_018221919.1:29945-30711 GCF_001263595.1 Phalaenopsis equestris
ATTGAACTACGCTCTGTTATCGTCCCCCCGTAGCCTAGCCTGAGAACCGTTCATCTTCTAAGCTTAATATATCCCTCATTACTTAACCAAATTAAATGAAATGTTTTTTAAAATGCTCGTCTAAGTGAGACGAACACATCTATACGGTTAATAAGCTATGAAAGTAAGCCATTATAAATGGAGAGCTTGTAAAGGCTCGGGAGAGTGAGTGAGGTTATACCTTTGCTCTGAGAGGTGTAGCCTCAATCAAAGATTCTTCACACTTTCGTTACACTCCAAAGAGCTTGAGGATGAAGCCTCTGGCTCTGGTGTAAAGCCTAAGTATGAATTCGACCACAGCCAATTTCAGGTGTTGGTTGAGGGCTATGGTAGAGGCTCTGTGGAAGGGTAATTTGATGGGGCTTTAGCTTCTTTCACTCTTGTGAAGGTGTAGGACCAATCTATTGGGAGTTTGGTGGTGTGTAAGTTGGGATTGGGTTTTGTCCTGGTTTTGGGCAGAGATTTGAGCTCAAAATTGGCTTTCTGAGATGGAATTGAGAGGGGGAAATGGATTGAAATGAGCTAAAGATCTCCTAGGGAAGCTCTCAGAGAGGTTTGGAAGGCCCTTGGTGAAAAATTTTTACCACCCACCTCCATGGCCGTGAGGGGTAGATTTTATAGAAAATGGCCAATGAGGAGCTTAACTGGCCATTTGAGAGCTTAGCCCCACTGCTTAGGTGTCAAGCAGAGGGGTCCTCAGCTCAATTTGAGCTGAGGTGGCTCCTTG
>NW_018221919.1:32090-36754 GCF_001263595.1 Phalaenopsis equestris
TGAAGATATGGTGTATCCTAGTTCCAGGGTCGACCCTAAAGCCAAGTAATCCTATAGGGATTCTTCTTGAATTCTCTTATAATGATCTTACCTACTAAATGCTAGAGGTTGAGATCAATATGTGGAATTTCAAATTGAGGAGAAAGAAGAGTTTTGAATTTCTAATGGTGGGGGTACCTTTTCTAATTTTCTAAGACTAGTCAATAGGAAAGTCCTATGGCTAGACCTAGGCTACTAAAGAAGTTTTCTAGACCTCAACCAAAAGTGAGGTCAACACAACTCTATGTTCATGAAGAATTAAATGAAGCACAATTTATGGTTTAGATTCAATACCTTAGTCCAAGAGGGGAAGCCTTGATTGGATGCTTGTTGAAGCTTCATGGGGGGCCCAAGAGGTTCTAGAGCTTCTAGATGAAGCCTCAAGCAGCGGTGAATTTCCTAGACCTAATTTCGACCCAGGCCAATTTTGGGGTTCGATCAAAGTCCACCTTAGGGTGCTCTGGTGATGGGGATTCTATGGGGGATCTTTCTCTCTCACAGTGGGGATAGTGTGGGTGCAGTTAATTTGAATTTGGTTGAGTTATTTGAGATGTCATGTTTCGGCCTAAGGATTAAGCTCCAAAATTCAGCTCAAGTAGGGGATTTGAGTGGCTAAGGATTGTGGGAATGACCTCAAGAGGTCTTAAGGAAGCTATGGGAACAATTTAACAGAGTCTCCCCAAGGAAATTCAAGCTCTCCTTTTTTGTCCATGGAGGGGGGTTTAAATAGATGGGGAAGGAGAGGCCACCCGAAGCATTTGGTGGGTGCTTTAGATGTTTATTTGGATGCCAACAAATTACAAAAATTCCATTGGGATGAGACAGCTTGGATGGGTTTAATTTTGAGTTTTAGCCATGGGGGAGCACTTGGCCAAGGCTTTTTCGACAGCCAAGGTGGTTGGCCAACCAGGGAGAGGTCATCATCCCACTAAGGGAGGTTAGGGCTTAGGTTTGGTGAAGACAATTGGGGTTGCCCATGTGTAAAGGCATTGAATTAAAATGGAATGTGAAAAGGGCTATTTTTGGTAAATTTGGTTGGAGACATGGATTTGGGTTGGACTCAACCACCAAAGCTGGTTTTGGTGCTGGGGAAATCAGATGGGTGAGCTTAATCAGCATGGTGAGGTCTCTATCCAAAGAGATTTGACTAAACATGGGTTAGAGTGATTCATGGGAGTGTTTAAAAGTATCTTTAGGATATTTCAAAGTGGCTTGGCCTCTTGCCACTAATATTATGGTGTTGTGGCATGGCTCTCATGGCTCACCTATGGTCTGGGAGTGGCTTCATGGCTTCCCTTTGGCTTTGTCAACTTTCATGAGGAGGGATTTTGGATTTATTTGGTATTTTTGGTGAATTTTGGCATGATGATTGATTTGGAATGATTTTATTATGGATTTAAAACTTAGGGAATGATTTTGAATGAATGGATGATGAGGGGAAATTGTCAGGTGGGCTTTTAATTGAATTTGGGCTTTTTGGAATGACTTAAGGATTTGGGATTTTAAAATTGAAATTAAATTTTGGATTTTAAAATTGAAATTTTTGGGATTTTAAAATTGAAATTAAATTTTGGCTAAAATTTGGGTTAATTGAATGTCAATTTTGGTTTATGGAGATTTAATGAAGAATTTGGAAGAATTTCAAGTGATTTTGAATTGAATTGGTGGACTAATTTGATGAATTTAGGCATATGGTCAAAATTGGGGCTTTTTGATTTGGGTAAAATTGGGCTTGCAATTGGGCCAAATTGAGCTTAAATTTTGTTTATATTAGGATTGGGGATGCTGAATTTTGATTTGGAATTGTAATTGGGCATGATTGGGGTCAATTGGGCCAAGATTTGGGTAAAGTTAGGGGCATTTGGGCCTTTAAGGCCAAATTGGGGCTTTTGGTCAAATTGGATCAAATTTATGAAAACAAATTGAATTTCGGAATATTTGGAATGATTTTAGAACTTTTGGGGATTTTTGGAATTTTTTTATTTTTTGGGTCATGAAGGGCATTTTGGTAAATTTGGCAATTTTCGGGGGTATTTTGGGAATTTGGTGATTTTGGGGAATTTTAGTCAACCTAGGTAGTGCTAAGTCATTTGAGATGATTTTTGGAAAAATTTGGGTATTTTAGGTAATTTTGGGTTTTTTTGGTAAAAATTAGGGTTGTAGGGGTGTTTTGGTAACTTGGTGATTTTGGGCCAAAATAGGCCAACAAGCCATGAAGCCATACCAAACCAATAGAATCCATGTGAGGATTCAATTTGGATGCTCAATATGTTGTTTCTAACCCTCTTAGCCAAAGACCAAGGGTATAGATCCATCCATATGAGCTTTCCAGAAGGAGTCAGGAGACCAAACTAAGGGACTCTAGGGTTTGGGGTATGTGAGAGAGTGTAGTATTTCCAAGTTAGCCCCACCAAAACCAGATCACCCAGGGTTAGTCCTAAGGTCTAAACATCCTATGAGGGACTCCACTTGAGCTCCTCCATATTGACCCCACCTACTAAGTGTTAGAGGTTAGGACCAATATGTGGAACATTAAGTTGAGTAAAGAAGAGTTTAGAATTTCTAATGGTGAAGGTTCCTTTTCTAGTCCTCTAGGAATTGTCAACAAGAAATTTCTATGGCTAGATCCTAGGCTACTAAAGAGGAAAAAGCTAAACCTCAACCAAAAATGAGGTCAACACGAATGTAAAATCCAACATGTCCTAAAAAGCTCATAAGTCCTCTTATATTAGTAGGCGGAGGTAAGTGTGATATAACCTGAATTTTGAACGATCTACTTCCATGTCATTTTCTAAAAATTTATGCCCAAGCACAATTCCTCCTGCAACCATAAATTGACATTTCATCTTGTTCAATACGAGATTAGTCTTTTCACATTGTTGAAGAACTTTCTCTAAATGATTTATACATATTTTAAATGAAATTCCAAACAAAGAAAGATTTCAATCTCTTTTTCAATTAAATCACTAAAAATTGACATCATACATCTTTGAAATGTCGTAGGCACATTAAATAATCCAAAGGGCATTCGCCGAAAAGCAAAAGTTCCATAAGGATTAGTAAATGTTGTTTTCTTCTGATCCTCGAGAGCTATATGTATTTGATAATAACAGGTATATCCATCTAGAAAACAAAAATATCTATGCCCAGCTAGCCTATCCAACATCTGGTCTAAAATGGCTAAGGGAAAATGATCCTTCCAGGTGGCAGAATTTAATTTTCTATAGTCAATGCAGATCCACCATCAAGTGACTTGTCATGTTGGTATTAATTCTTTATTCTCATTTAACACCATAATCACTCCTCCTTTATTTGGAACATAGAGAATTGGACTTAAGAAGCACTGTCTGAAATAGGATATTGTATTCCAGCATCTAACCATTTTAAAATTTCTTTCTTAACAACTTCTTTCATTATAGGATTTAATCTCCTTTGAGGATCAACACTTGGTTCATGTTGATATTCCAATAAAATTCTATGCATACCAATTGAAGGACAAATTCCTTTATATAGCTAATTTCCATCCAAAAGATTATTTATATCTTATCAAAGTTTGCAACAACTGTTGTTCTTGCTCATAACTTAATTCTGAGGATACTATAATAGGTAATGTAGATAAATCTCTTAAGAATGCATACTTCAAATATGTAGGAAGTGTTTTCAGTTCTAGTTTAGGAGGATTCTCAGAAGATGAAAAAAAATTCTTATTGCTTTCTATAGGATCTAACATTTCAAATTTTTCTTAAACATAATTCAAATCTTCTTTACTCACTTCTATAGATTCATCTGGAATTTTATTCTCATTTTGATATTCCATATATTCCTTTTCAAATTTTCTTTCAAATGTCGTTTTGAAATATTCATGGCTTTGATATTCATTAATATCCATTCTGAAGCATTCAAATTCTTTCTCTTTTGCAGGGTTCCTCATTGATTTTATAATATTAAATATAACCTCTTGATCACTAACTCTCATAGTTAGTTCTCTTTTCTGCACATGTATCAAAGCTCTTCCAGTGGCTAGGAATGGTATTCCAAAAATGATAGAAATTTCTTTATCTTCCTCCATATATAATATAATAAAGTCCACAAAAATAATAAATTTATCAATTTTTACCAAAATAACTTCTATAACTCCCTTAGGATAGGTAATCAAACGATCATCTAACTGAAGAGTTACAGTCGTAGGTGAAATATCTCTTAAGCCCAACCTTCTAAGAATTGATAACAACATATGATTAATGATGGCTCCTAAATCAAATAAAACTTTTCCAAAAAGTCTTTCACCAATAGCTGTCGGAAGTATTTTTTGGTTGTGGAGTTGCCCGTTGGAAGTTGCCGGTCATAGGAATTGAAATCCCGTCGCCCGCTTCGGAAGGACAAATTAACTCTGTATTTTTCATAGTTTAAGAGAAAGAGTGCTGTACCTAAAACCCTGTATCTATCCCGAAGGATAAACACAAAACTTGAGGATGAGGCTCGATCAAATAAACTAAGAAATATATGACGTCTGTTGGTGACATCCGTTGGGTCTGTGAAATCGTTTTATTTTCCGATAATTTCCCCTATTTAATATGAAGAACTAAATAGGGTTTATATTAAGGGGGGTTCAGGCAAGCTTCTTA
>NW_018221919.1:36810-47582 GCF_001263595.1 Phalaenopsis equestris
GCCCCTATAGTTAATTACATCTTAAATGACCAAAGTTCTCGATAAAAATCAGCGATAAAAATCAGGAAATATTATCTTCAAGGATTTCGAAAGGATAGGATTTTTTAACAAGATCAGACAAAAAGGTGTGAAATGGGATTGACTCAAATTAAGAACATTTATTGTGGAATCCAGAGGAAGAACTAGAGGATGTCATGGATCCGGAGGAGAGCCTTAGTGACTTCTGAATCTATCTTAATGTTTGGCTTCCGTTTTGAAGAGAAATTATTTAAGTATTTTATCCTGCAAATTTTATTTGTTTAGCCTTACATTGTTTAGCTTTACATTAGTGTGAAAAGATCACACAAAAAGCCTGGATGATGTGAAGATTTAGGTCGTGACAAACGACAACCTCGGAATCCTAATATGAGTTAGGGCTTATATTGTATAGCAAAGCTATACAAAGGAAGCTATACATGTATAGCAAAGCTATACAAAGGCCTAAAGATGAGGTGAGGATTTATGTTGCATAAGGAAATGACCTCAAATTCCTATGGCTTTGGTTGTTTAATTCTAAGGAAGGATGTATTAATGTAGATCCTCATGCTGTTGAAGATAGTCGTGCTGCCCACCATGCTAGCTCTAAGCTCCTTGTCGTAAGGAGTTTGAGTTTTCTACGGTGTCAAGTTATGATGTCAAATAAGGTGGCCCTATGGTTGAAGTTCTTTAAATGTTATGGGGGATGTTAAAGTTGATTTGAGCGACACCGGTTAGGATCTTACGGTTCCCTCATTTTGACATCACTATTTTCTATTGGATTCACATAGTCCAAATGAATTTACTAAACTCAACATAATGAGTTTTATAATTTCATTTAGACTGTGGGAAGCCTCGATAACAACCGTAGGTTACCTCCTCTGAGGGATTCCGGATCATCCGATAGAGACATCTTAACCTTCTGTGTAGAAGGGTCTTTTGTGATGTTTGTGATTAAATTTTGAGTTGTTGAAACGATTGTTGAAAATGGTCAATAGGAATGTCATGAAGAGTTTTCAACATGAATTGGGTGCTAATTTAGGGGTTAGGGCAATCAATTTGATGGAATCTTGAGGTATGGCAATTTTGGGGCAAGTTTAGGAATTTTTGGATTTAAGTTGAAATTAAATGAAATTGAGGCCTCAACAAGGCCAATCAAAGGTCAAGTTTGATGTGTAGGATCATTATGAAGAATTTTCAACATAAATTGTGACAAATTCAAAAAGCGTACCAGACGAGTCTTCTCGTTCTACCACCTGAAACTCAAAATGCATGTAAGGGCATTTTATATCGTGGGCATTTTATGTAAAGCAAAAAATAAGGTTTTAATGACCTACCCAACCCTATCATATCTTAGTGGGTCCTTATTGACTTGGTTAAGGATGATTTTTTTTGTTAAGCAAAACATATTAAGTTTAGTAGACCTCCGAGGTATCCAACAAATTTGGAGAAAAAAGTAGGTCCATGCTTCCCTCTCACTGCCTAGTGAAAAGTCTCGAGCTCATTCAAACTTATTATGTTGCTTAATAACTCTTCCTGTAAATACCATTAATGCTCAGTGAACATTGATGTTTCAATTATCCCTAAAAGTAGGGTAATTATCACTTATAATGTAATTTGACAATTATGTAGGTGAACATCCTTAAAGGGGCAAGTTAATGTCATCAAGTCACTTAACCAACTTTTTAATTTTGGCTTGTAGGGTTTTAATGATTTTCAATGTTTATTATGTTTACTTTTCTAATCCTCATTTAATCAGATTTGATTTAGCTTAGGTCACTACTAAGCCCTTTAGACTTTTTATAGATGTCTAAGTTATATTTTGAAAGAGATTGAATTTCTAGGTGATGATGATTCATTATAAAAAATTTTTAAAAGTCATTTGAATCATTAAATAGGGGTATTAAATTGGCGAGTTACCAACTCCCAAAATCATACCCTTAAGTCTAGGATCATTTAATTGACTAGACTTCCAAATTTTAATAATTTAATGAAATTACAAATTTATCCTTTAATTAATAAAAGTGAAATTGGTTTCCACCAATTAATCCCCTTGTGTTTCAATCATCCAAATATGTTGATTAGGATTAGAGGTTACCCATTCCCCTCTCTTGAATTAAGCCTAAATGTTAATTAAGGCTAAATTTCTAAAATTACACTTTTGCCCCTAATGCTTTATCACTTCATAATTTGTCAAACTTAATTCAAATGACATTGGAGTTTTTATCCTACCTTATTCATGAGTCAATTAAGGCATCAGAGGAGAAAATGTAATTTTTCAAATTTTAATTTAATTTAGATATTTATTTTTATGCAAAAATAGGATTTTTCAAAGAAAAATCCATAACTTGACCAAGACAAATCCTAATCCCTTGAAATTTTTACTGGAGGTAGAATTGGACTAGAGAAGCATTGGGACCAAATATAATGATTTATTGAGTTTTATTTAAATTATTAGAATTATTTTAATTTCTAGAGCATTTATTAACTATAAAATATTGTAAATCTGGGAAGTTAAGTTTTATATTTTTATTAAATCCCGCTAAGGTCAAGGAACCTAGAGAAATAAATTTCACTTTTTTTTTATTTTTCTTTTAATTGTTGGAATTATTTTAGTGAAAATGCATTTTTAGCCTTTAAAGAGTTATTTTAAGCTTCAAAATTCAATATCTTCACTTAAAAAATTAAGAAAAATATTCCAGTTGCTCATAAGTCCTTAGGAAATAATTTAGAACATTTTCATGAATATTATTATTTTTGTGATTTTTATCATTTTTTAATTTTTAGATATTAAAAATAGGCTAAAAAATAAAGTTTTTATTTTAATTACCATTTTATTTTTAGAAAATTCTTCTGATCATAGAGAACTCCAAAAAGCAATGCTTATAATATTTTGAGTTATATTTTAATTATTAAAAATTATTTTATTGTTAAAAAAGGCACTTAACATAAAAAATCAATTTTAGTTATAAAATGAGCTCCAAATGTTTTGAAATTTTTGTGAGGAGTTCACTGAACTTCAAATTACAGTGAAGAGTTAAAATCAAGTCATTTTGATGTTTGTATTTTCCAAATTAATTTTCTTTGTGTTTTGTTGTGCAAATTAGATGTAGTTTTAAAGACCTAGGTGATGAAACGTCTTCCAAAGGGTTTTCTGGTCATGAAAAACCTTCCAAAATTTTCATGGAATTTTCTAAGTAACATGTAAATTATTATGATTAATTTATGCAAATAATAGACATAAACTTGAAAAATATGGATCTCTGTCTAGAGGCCTTCTCTAACTTTGGAAAAATTGGAGAACGTCCCCCATGATAGAGGTAATAATATGCCAAAATATCAAACCATAATGAATTGTGTACATTCATGAAGAGTCAAAAGACTCAAAATAGTATTAAATTAAATAAAAAAAAATATGCATCAAATGAAGTTCAAAACATTTTTATATTATTCTCCTCTGCTCACTAAGTAAAAGGGTATTTTTATTTTATTTTTATAATTTTTCTACACCAAGATATGAATTTCTGATGTTATGGTTATTTATTTAAATCAATAAACCCCTATTTTTCTATTTAAACGAGCGGAGCCACCCCATCCTAGGCGTCTCTGAAGCTCCATGTGGTTTCCTCTGGTTCTGCACCGCCATCCACCTCACCGCTGACTCGGCCCGCGTTTCATGTAAGAAGGCATTGTCTGGCTAGATCTCGTCCGTTGATGAGATAAACACGCAATCAGACGGTTCCTCGTCATTGTCCCCAATGCCTTAGCCCAAGAACCATCCATTTTCAAAGCTTGAGATCTCACTCATTTCTTAACCAAATTAAGTGTAACCAAATTAAGTGCGGCCAAATTAAGTGCGGTTTGCTTCTAAATGCTCATCTTGACTAGTAGAACATATTCATATAGTAATCATGCCATGAAACTAACCCTAATCAAATGGAAAACAAATGAATAATCAAATGAAGAATCTTAGTAGGCTCGGGAAGAGGGGAAGTTCAATACCTTTTCTCTGAGAAGGGAAGCTTCAATCAACGGTGCTTGACACGTTCGTGGAGGTGCAAGGAGGCTAGGGATTGAGCCTCTTACCGTGGTGAAAGGTCTATGTATTAATTTGACCAAGCTCAATTTTAGGTGTTGGTCTAGAGCTATGCCAGGGGCTCTGTATGAGGGGGATTTGATGTGGCTTCTTCTTCTTCTTTCACTGTGGTGATGGTGTGGGTGAGTTTAATTTGATTTTTGTGGAGTGTAGAGGTGTGGAGAGCTCTGTCCTGACTCCGATAAGGTTTTGAGCTCAAAAATTGAACTCCCGGAAGGGGATTTAGGGCAATGGGGTAGTTGGGTTGCATTGTGGAGGTCTCAAGGAAGCTCAGAGAGTGATTATTGAAGGATCTCCTTGAGAAAATTTTAGCACACCCCCTTATGGATATGGAGGTGAGGTTTTATAAAATTGTCTTAGGGTGGCTGCCATGGCCAATTAGGGGGTGAAAATGGTTTGCGTAGGTGGAGGGCAGAGAGACTTTAAATTTAAAATGGGATGAGGTGGCCTCTAGGTTTGAATTGGGTTTGATTCCACGGGGTGGCTCTCAATTTGGCCATTTTCCGGTGACTAGGCCGACCGGAAAGGCTAGGGGAGTGGGCAAGGAGGTTAGGTGGGCCAAGGGAATATGTTACAACAATTTATTTTGGCAGGCGCTTAGTTTGGCAAAAATCCCTTAGTCTTAAGCAATTTTGGAAGCAAATCCCTTGATTTGAGGATTCTTTGGTCCATGGCACTTTTTGGTGGTTTCATGGGGTTTAGTCTGGTTAATAAGGTTTAATTTTTTTCTATTGTGGTCTTTGGTTGGCCAATTTGGTTTGATTAGGTCAATTTTTGGTAAAGGGTTCCATGTAGGTCAATTTTGGTAAAAGTGGGTTTGGGTTAGGCTAGCCATGACCTTGAGCCCAATTGATTGATCAACATTGAGTAGGTGGTTGTAATAGTAGGTGGTTGTAATGAACTTTTTTGGTGAAGGATTGAAGTGATTTTGAATTAAATTTGGGGTTCAATCTGAGGGATTTTGGAATTTTGATCAATTTAGGCATGTTGAGCTAGACTTGGGTCTAGATTGGGCTAGGCTTGGGCTAAGTCCGAAACGATTGTTGAAAATGGTCAATAGGAATGTCATGAAGAGTTTTCAACATGAATTGGGTGCTAATTTAGGGGTTAGGGCAATCAATTTGATGGAATCTTGAGGTATGGCAATTTTGGGGCAAGTTTAGGAATTTTTGGATTTAAGTTGAAATTAAATGAAATTGAGGCCTCAACAAGGCCAATCAAAGGTCAAGTTTGATGTGTAGGATCATTATGAAGAATTTTCAACATAAATTGTGACAAATTGAGTAGGCTATAAGTTTAATTTGGTGAGATAAAGTCATATGGCAAAATTGGGGGTTTGACATAGATCAAAATTAGGCTCCAAGCATGGGCTAATTGAGCTTGGATTTGGTTTATATTGTTCATATTGAAGGTGAATTTGAGTTTAGAATTGAAGTTGGGGGAAATTGGGACTGATTTGATGGACATTTGTGGTAAATTTGGGGAAATTGGTCCTTTAAAGGTAATTTGGGGGTTTTGGTCAAAATGGTCAAATTGGTCAAAATTGAGTCATGTGGTAGTAGAGAAAAATGAAATTTAGAATATTTGAAAGGTTTTGGAAATTTTTGGAATTTTTGGCTAAGGAGGGGGCATTTTGGTAATTTGGCAATTTTTGGTGATTTTGGGTAATTTGGATGTTTTTAAAAGGTTTGAAATGATTTTTAAACAGATTTGGATATTTTCGGTAAATTTGGGAATTTTGGCCAAATTTAGGGTTTCAAGGGTACATAGGTAATTTGGGGAGTTTAGGGGCAAAAAAAGGCCAAGTTGGGTATTTTCGGTGGAATTGGGGTGCCAACCACCATAGATGAGCTATGGACCAATGGGAACCCCATTTGGGTCCTCTATGTACTGGTCTTACCTAAAACCTAGCCTAGGGCCAGATGGTTTAGGGGATTATCTACATGAGTCTCTCAAAGGATTAAGAGATCAAAGTCAAGGAATTTTAGGTTTAGGGTATTGAGTGATTGTGAGTAAGGTGATTGTAGTGACTGCTTAAGCTCTAGACCAACACCTAGAGTCAACCTTAAGGGTAAGCAGTCCTATGGGAACTCACCTTGAGCTCCTCATATTGACCCCACCTACTGAGTGCTAGAGGTTAGGACCACTATGTGGAACTTCAAGGTGAGTAAATAGGAGTTTGGAATTTCTAATAGTGGGGGTTGCTTTTCTAGTTTTCAATGAATAGTCGATAGAAAAGACCTATGGCTAGTTCCTAGGCTACTAAAGAGGAAAACAAGACCTCAACCAAAAGTGAGGTCAACAAGGAGTCAGTTGTTTGCGTGAGTAACCTTCCTTTTTCTAGGCTTCGAGTAACCTTTATCTTTAAGTCAACAGACACAAAAGGAGTGTAGAATTTGAGTGTGCCATTTGTTTCCGCTAGGGAACTAGCAAGTGAATATTTGATCGAGATCAGAAGATAGGAACTCTCGCTGGGGATTAGAGCGTAGGTTTTGAGTTATTAGAATTCAGGAGTTTATAGAGGATGAAAATCAGTAGTTAAGTGCTGACCCCATGGTGGGAATTGAAATTTAGGTATCGATTCTAGAAAAGTGTCAAAAGTTAACGACCAATCACGAAAAGAGAGGAATCAGAAGTTAGGGACTAATTCCAGGAAGAGGATTGAAAGTTAAGAATCAATCACAAAAGAGAGGATCTAAAGTTAAGGACCGATCACGTCAAAAGAGGAATCAGAAGCTATGGACTAGCACTGAACTAATAGGCAGAAAAATTTCTACAGCTCCTCTGAATTTACTAGGACCAATGATATCAATTTCTTTTTCGAATAGGATGTTGATTTTGCTCATGAATGAGATCGTCCAGAAAGGCCTCACGAAGTCATGATGATCAATGTGCGGAGGTATGCAGTCTCCTTCAGCGTATATGTTGATGATGCAACTGTTAGGGATAGTTAGCTGGTAGTATATACTCCATCTGACCATTCTTTTAATCATCCACTTTATCATTGGAGGTAGTGGGTCCACCTGATCGTGTCTGAGAATCCCAGGAGGATTTCCTTTTCTGTCATTGGTAAAGTTGTAGCAGCAGCCGTACTGGATAGTGATCCTTTCCTTTCCTCGCATCCATTTTCTTTGCTCTGAATAGGTTCTTTCCATAAGCAGGCATGCTCAACCTCTGTCTCTCAGGTAAAAAATGTAGTCCCGAATGTTTCGTTCATCAGTTTCTGAGAAGACCCTGGGGTAAAATTCCAAATTATCTAATAAGTTGATGAAACTCCCTTATACTTCCTCGTAGAACTCGAAGTCCGTTTTATTTACTTTTCTTATTCTGTTATATTCTATCGTGCTTGCGATTGGTGGCTGTCAAGGAAGTTCCCTTATTTCAACATTTGCAGGAACCCAAGCTGGTGCTGACTTTGGCTCTAATGGAATGTATGATTCTGCATCTGAGGAGACGTATGGCTCTATACCTCACGAAATGTATGGCTCTGCATCCATCAGGTAATCAGCAGTCTATGATCCATCATCGGTAGATACGTACTCCTCTAAAGTTTTGTAGTGTTGTAGGTGTAGAACATTACAGTCCGGGCATTCCATGAATGCCCCTGTAGCTGACATTCGTGCAAGTATTTCGACGTTGCAGGTAGGGCAACACGTACACAGAACATCTGAGGTCGGTGGTATTTCCGACTCTGTAACAAACTCGGACTCCTCATTTGTAGCAAGTAAGCTTGAAGAGGTTTCTTTCATGCCTGGATCATAAATATCCCCCACAGGGATAGAAGTAAGCAAGTTTGCTGCCTCTTTCTGGCGTCTTCTTTCTTCTCGTAAGAAAGCCCTTTGCTTTTGGCGGCTAGCATTTCTAAGCTGAGTTCTTTGTAATAGAGAATCTGATAGCCTTTCATTATTAGCAGTGACTAGGCTCCCAGTCGGCGTAGCTATCATGGATCATAGGCGGCTCGGCCCCTCCATTGGGTCATGTTGTAGCATCACATTCTTTCCCTTCAGTGATGAATTATCTTTGGTGCTCAAACTTAGCTGTGAGGGCAGCCCTTCCTTTTCTCATCAGTTGATGACATCCATTGGGGGCCCTTCATAATCCATGTCAACTTGACTAAATTCCATGTTAAATTCTATTGTGCCGCTTTGTGGCACCATTTCATTATTGAGTGCGAGGTTCCAACCATCTTTAAAGGCAAAGATCAGTCTCTGGCCTGGCATTTCTCTGCAGACGACAGGAAATATGTCAGTGAACTGAAACTTAGCGTGAACAAGAACAAAACAATGTATTTATTAAAGAAAATTTTAATTTATTTTGGTAAGCAAATTGTTTATTTATGCGTGTATTTTGTTTAATTTTGTAAGATATCAAATTTAAATGTAGAAAAGAGGAAATTTTGTAGTGTGTAATTTTCAAAATTTTTTATTATGTTGGGGTTAATTTTATTACAAAATTTTGGACCCGGTCATAGACATTTGGCCAAATAGATAGCCCTAGAACAGTAAAAGTTTCAAAATTTCAAATTAAGCGATGTTAAGAAATGTAAGGTTGTGTAGTATGTATTCACGTATTGTCCGTTGATTGGTAGCATGGGTCTTTCACCTCGGAAATCTACTAACTGGTAGGCTCCTCTTGCGTAGACCTTTTCAATGACAAATGGTCCCTCCCAGGTTGGCTCAAAATTTTCACCTATCTTTTGGTGTACAAGAATAGGTCTTTTGAGCACAAGAAACAGGTCACTAACTTTGAATGTCCTTGGGCGGACAAAATTTTCATAAGCTTGTACCAGCTTTGTCTAGTAAAGTTCCAAATGTTATTGTGCTTCAAGCAGTTTTCCTTCAAGACTCTCGAGTTCTTCAAGTCAGAGTTTTGCACTTCCTTCTGTTTTGAGTTGGTTAGCAACAGTGACTCCGAGAGACGGCGTCTGATTTTATAACGGTAGCACAGCCTTGGACTCGTACACGAGCATGTAGGGTGTACACTGAGTGGGAGTCTTGAACGTCGTTTAGTAGGCCCACAAGGCTTCTAATAGTTTGTTGTGCCAATCCCTTTTGTTTTCATCCAGTATTTTCTTTAAAATATGTATTAGTGTCTTGTTGAAGGCTTCGGCCAGGCCATTTGCTCTGGGATAGTAAATTGTAGAGTATCTCCAATCTATCCCTTGTCTTTTGAAGAAATTGTTCATTTTGGTGCTTTTAAAAGCTATCCCATTGTCGGAAATTATTCTATGCGGTACTCTGAAATGGTAGACGGTTTGGCTTTTGAAGAATTGAAGGACGTTCTGTGCCATAGCCTCTTGTAACGGTATTGCCTTTGCCCATTTGGAGAAATAATCTGTAGTGGCAAGTATAAATATGCCTCCATTGGAGGACAGAGGGTCTATCAAACCTTATGTCTGTGCCCCAACACTCGAATGACCATGAGGCGACGGTTGGGTGCAGCACATTATGAGGTTGGTGTAAGACCACTCCATGCACTTAACACTGGTGACATCTTATGGTTGTATCCATGCAATCGGATATTATTGCTAACCAATAATATCTGAGTCTCTTGATCTTCATTTTTATTTTTTGCTCTGACTGGTGAGCGATCGACCCTGATTGGTGAGCGCCACACAATCTGGAATGTATTTCTTTGACAATAAAAGGGGCTTCGGCTCTGCTTAGGCATCGTAGCCACATTTGATCGAATGATCTTCTGTAGAGGACGTCTCCTACTAGAGCGTAAGACATAGCCCTTTTTGCAATGTGATGTGCTTCAGGCTTGTCCTCTACCAGTATGTAAATATTCCATTAATTTCTTGCGCCAAGCTTGTCGATTCGAGACAACCCTTGTCTTCCTTGTACTGTGATTTCAATGGAATCCTTTTGGGGACACACCAGCTCCTTAGCAAGTTTTGCTAAAGCGTCGGCATGGGCATCATCTCCCCTAAGAATTCGATAGAAAGTCACATTGGGGATCTGCTCTAGGAGCTTCATTGTGTACTAATGGTATTCTGCTAGCCGTGGTTTCAAAATTTTGTATTGTCCAACAACCTCTGATGACTTGCTGGATGACGAGTTATGAGTCACCATAGATGGCAATGTCTATTATATCCATCCAGATTGCCAACTCTAATCTGGTGATTAAACCTTCATATTCTGCTTCATTATCGGTGAACGGCTCTGTCAGGTGGTATGAGAACCTTAACATACCCTTATCTGGCGTGATAAAGATCAAACCAATACTTACCTTGCCTGGTAATATTGTTTCTAATCCTTTGTCTTTTCTGGCTGATGAAGCACCAAAGTACATTTCCCAGTGTTGCGCGCTGGAGAATTCCATTTGTTGTATCTGCTCATCTAGTAACTCGTCGTTGAGAGGGGACCCAGCTGGTAGTGGGTGTGCAGCAACAAAGTCTGCTCGAACCTTTCCCTTGATAGCACGGAGCGGAAAAAAAGTTATATCAAATTGCAATAAGATCATTGACCATCTTACTAGACATCCAGAGAGTGTTGGTCGGGTCATCAAATATTGCAATGGGTTAACTTTTGAAATTATGGTAATCCTATGAGAGAGCATGTAATGTCTAAGCTTTTGGGCCAAAAAATAACGCTAAACAATGCTTCTCAATGGGTGGATACCTTACTTCCATCGGTATTAGACGACGACTCAAGTAGTA
>NW_018221919.1:47598-55202 GCF_001263595.1 Phalaenopsis equestris
GTGGAGTGTGTTTTCCTTCCCCTCATCATGGACTTGGGCTAAGAGGGCTCTAAGAGAGTCGTCTAAGGTCGTGGTATAAAGTATCAATGGTTTTCTTGGGATAGGGGCTGCCAAAATAGAGGTCTCATTAAATATTGTTTAACATCCTCCAATGCTAGCTGGCATTTCTCTTCCCAAATGAATTTGGCGTCCTTTTTAATTAATGTCGAGAAAGGCTGACACCTATGTGAGAGATTAGAAATAAAAAATCTCAGATATACCAACTTCCGTTAGAAGGAACGTAGTTGCTTCAAAGTTTTAGGAGGAGGCATTTCCAAGATAGCTTTAATCTTATATGGGCCAATCTCGATTCCCCGATGACTGACAACAAATCCTAGAAACGGCGTAGAGGTATTAGAGGTAACGCCAAAGGCGCACTTTAAAAGATTCATTTTAAGGTCGTATCGTCCTAATCGTTCGAACACGATCATCAAGTCATACAAATGGTCTATCTTTCGTTTAATCTTAATGAACAAACCATCCATGTAGCATTCCACTTGGTTGCGAATGAGGTCATCAAAAATCTTCGTCATAGCTCGTTGGTATGTTGCTCCAAATTTCTTCAATCCAAACAACATGACTATGTAGCAGAAAATCCTGATCAGTGTTCTGAAGGCCGTAAGTACTGCATCCTCGGGAGCCTTCTTGATTTGGTTGTATCCTGGCAATCCTTCCATGAAGGAGAAAATTTCATGTGTTTAAGCAATATCCACAATCATTTCCGGTATTGGAAGTGGAAACTCGTCTTTTGGACATGCTTTGTTTAGATCTCTAAAGTCAACACAAATACCTATTTGTCCATTTTTCTTCTTAACAGGTACAATGTTAGCAAACCACGTGGGGTATGCTCTTCCTTTACGAAGTTAGTATCTGTTAATTTCTTCATATCGACGATGACTTGCTGCTCCATTTCGAGGCACATTCTTCTGAGAGCTTTTTTAATTGGTCATATCTTTGTCTACCCCGAGTTTATGAACTGCAACCTCTACTAACAGTCCTAACATCTCATCATAACTCCATGTGAAGCAATCTTTGAATTCAGTTAACAATTTGATCAACTGTAGAGATTCTTCATCGTTGAATAGACAACTTATAAATGTGGGTTGGGGTTGTTCTTCCATCCCGAGGTTGATTTCCTTTAACTCATCAACAGTTGATTTAATTTCCTGCTCAAATTCTGGCGGGTTGTTTTCTATTGGCTGATTAGTAGAGTCATCATTTATATCGAGGCAATCCTCTCCCGATTCATTAGTAATAACCATAAAAAATTCTGAATCATCGATTTGTCTGACTGTACCAAATCCAAGACCCTCTTTTGAGTTGGGAGTTTGACTTTTAACAGTCCATAATTGTCCATAATTTTTCAAATAATTTTTCAAAAAGTTGTAATTTATCTTTTGGTATTTTTTTGATAAGTGTCCCTGTTGATTTAGCTTTTGTACATAAGGCGAAAAGTAACCAAAAGGCAATTCCATTAACTCATTAGGATCACCATCCAAGTTTACATGATTTCAAGACTAGTAGAGGTAGAAGCACGGTAAAATTTGATCGGCTTTGAATCAACACTACGGACTTCCTTGACCTCTAAACTCTCAACCATTTGAGGGAGAATCAGAGTAAGGGTCCAGAGTAACATTTGAGGGAGAATCAGAGTAAGGGTCATAGCATTCACATAATGGTTTATCCGATCATACATCATCTCATATTCATTTTTCTCTGTATCTTCTAAGGATATCTCAAATTGAGGTTTCTTATGTTTTGTCATCATTACATCATCTTCAGAATTGTCTTCATCACCAATGTTGATGGTTGGCCTGGTTCGTTCAACAATTGAATTTGTTCTTCCTTGTCCTTGTCCCCGGCCTCGACCTCAGGTGCGCGAACTAAAAGAACCTCCACCAACTTGTTGTAAAGGAGTGGTGAAAGATCATTGAAGCGGAGTTGAAATTGAAGCGGAGTTGAATGGAGTTGAATGGTTTCTTATTTGTGATTTTCTGAATCTTCACTTTTATTTGTCGTGATTTCACGAGAGATGACAGTTCTCTTTGGAGGCGCGTAGTAGACAGCATCTTCATGAATGCCCACTTCATGAACTAAAAATTGTTATAGATCTCCCTTAATGCAATGTTCTTGTCCTTCTTTATAGTACTTAATGCACTAATGTAAAGAAGATGGAACCATGTTGTGTTTGTTAATCCACGGCCGACCAAGTAAAGCATTGAAAGAGGTCTCGGCATCGATGATATGAAAATTGGCGGTTGTTGCTAGTTCTCCAACCTTCATAAACAGTGTAATAGATCCAAGGGCTCTCTCTCCATTTTGTTTGAATCCTCCTAACATCATTTTATCAGTCATAAGCTCCTGCGCTTCAATGTCCAAATAGGCCAAGGTCCGTACACTCATCAGGTTGAGGGATGCTCTAGGATCTACTAAAACTTTGGTCAACAAAAATCTGCCGATGTTAACGGAGATGTAGAGTGGACGATTATGGTCGGCGGTACCGAGCAACAAATATTCATCTGTGAAGGTTACCCCAGGCTGTTCTTTCAATGAACAAACTTCATCCGAGGATGTGTTGGCCAATTGAGCTAAGCAAATCTCTGGCTCAAGCAAAGCTGTAACCAAGGACTCTCTCATCTCCTTTGATAGGATTAGAGCATCGTAGATGCTTAATCTGGCCGAAAACTTCCTAAGATGAGCTAGCATGTTGTAATCCACTTCGTATGATCCTCTAATTTTCTCTTGGTTGTGTGGTTCTTCCACTGGTGGAGGTGGAGGTAGCTCTTATTGAGTTATTATTTGCTTTCCTTTATCTATCGGAGTTAATATCGGGGATATTACTTTCCCGCACCTTAAGTTCACTTCTGTAATTTCTTCTTCTTGAGGTACCTTTGTTGAATCTTTCGATGTTTCTTCTTTGTTGGAAAGATCTATGGAAAGATCTAAAAGATCTAAGTTGATGGTAAGTGGTGCAATCTAGCGCTCGAGGATTGGTTCCTCACTCTCGGTGATGTCGTAGCTGGTATCGTTGATGTCTTCTTTGGTCTGTTTAGCAAGTTCATCAGACTAAAGTACGATTTGAGGATTGTTTTGGGGATTGAGATCGAAGCTAGATTGGTCAAAATCAATTACGTCATCACCAAAAATAGTTAAAATGTAGCTGAAATCACAATCATTATATTCATTTGACCCTGGAGGGGCAAAAAGATAATCATACAAAGTTAGGGGTTCGAGGATTTTCTTCTCTAAATCTAAGACAATCAATCTAGTAGTGCAACCCTTATCCTGCCCCCTGTGCTATCAATCTTTGTGGTAGTGTTCTTCTTCTTCTTTGTCTTTCACGATTACAGATCTTATGGCAAAATCTTCATCTCGGGCTTGACAGGCTGAATATTCTGAATGGAGGCTTCTTTTGATGCGTTCTAGATTTCATTCAATGATTTCTTGGACGATTTTCTCCAAACTTCATTCCATTCTATTTTTCTGATATATGCAGAAGATTGTTTTGATGAATCCTGTATTTGATTTAGGACCCTCTTGAGCTTGTCTCAAGGTACTCCATCCCTCTTCTCCAGTATACGGATCAATCGGAGAGATTGGTTCGGTTGAAATCACATTTATAGAACCTTTTTCAGGTTCTCTTAAATAAAATATTCTCTTAAATATTCTTTCGGGATTGTTATATTTCCCTCTTTGAAATTTTTCTTTAGCCAATCCTTAAAGATGAAGCAATCTTCTATTGTGTGCCCCAACAACCTATGGTACGGACAATAATTTGGCTGATCCATCTAAAATGCCTAGGTGTGGACATCTTCGGGTTTTTTTGGATTTGGTAGTCTGAACTCAGGCTTCTTCATCAGACTTCTGAACATTTTGGATACGACTTCATCTTTGAAAGAATACACCATTTTCTGTCGTTCTGCCAAAGATATTCTCTTATTTTATGTTTGAGGTGATCCTTCTTGTGGAGGTCGCTGGTTAGACTGGCTATTCTCTTTCTGAGCTTGCTGTGATGAAGATTGACGAGGATTGTCTGCATATATCTTCATTCCCTATGACGAGTATTTTCTGCATATATCTTCATTCCCTATTTTCCTTTGTCGACAGTCGCTACTGTTTCTGACTTCTTTTCAAACACCCTGGTTTCCTTGGACTTCTCGTGTGAATCCATATGTTTGATATCTTCTTGAAGACTGTTGGCTTTACTGAGTACCTTCTCGAAGGATTTGATGGTAACTTACTTGAGCATGAAAGCTACTAGCCCATGAATGCTTTTGAGTAAAATCTCAATTGCGTGATATTCCTGTAGCTGAGGTTCACACTTCATGCTAAGGTTTCTCCACCTCAAGACGTAATCCACCAAAGGTCCACTAAAGTCTTATGGGGATTTTGCTTTTCCATCAAGAGCTCTCCTCTAGACACATGATGTTGTGCTCCGGTAAATCTTTCACAAATAATTATTCCAAATTGACAAATGTCTAACTGACCCGTTGGGTAAATCAGCATACCAATCGAAGGCGATCCCTAACAAGCTACTGAAGAACTATTGGAAGATTAAAGCTTTGTTATTTCTTGTGTTCTATATGTTGTATGGGATTCCTAGTCCCATCAAATATCTTGAAGTTTGGGGCCACAAAACCCTTGGGGAAAGGCACGACATCGAATTCCTCTGGGTAAGAAAACCCTTAGAGAAGGGTACGGCATCAATTTCCTTTGGATAGGGTCTACCCTTTAAAATCAATGCACCACCCTTATATTGGGTTAAGGCCTCTCGAACCTGCTCGGCCATTTGCTTAAATTCCTTCTCTGGCATGGTGCTCGATGGAGAATCCTTCTTGTGTTGCTCATATCTATTAGCTGAGGCAACTTCTCTTCTTTCATCTGTAATGTGTATTATCTCTGGTTCGTTGACCTCTGGAGTGGCTAACTGTGGGGGTTGAGATTGTCCTTAAATTGTGGCCATAGTAGTCATGGCTGTGGCCATCTCTTCTATTCTTTTCTACAGTTGGCTGACTTGCTCATCCCTTAGAAGGATAGCCCTATGCAGCTCATCTACGAAATTCTCGTTGGCGAGGGGTTGAGCCTCACGCATAGTTGTAGTGGCTATGGTTTTGATAACATGGACATCAATGAAATCCTCTTCGAGGTAATCATTATAGTTAAAGTCTTCATCATCATCAATGGAGACTCCATGTTCCCGAGCCAGCTCGAAAATCTCAACTCAAAGCTTTCCAACTTTTTCTTCAATTATTGATTCCTGAATTGTTTTAAGATCTGGAGGATCCTACTGGACCTCCTCCTCTCGTTCTTCCATCTCACTAGCAATTACTACGACAATGTCAGATACTTCGAACCCTGGCTTCATTCCATGATCTTGCCCTGCGGGCTCACTGGACTATATTGGTACAACGACCTTGGGTATCCACACCTTCTTTTTAGATGGTGATGTCTTAAGTCGAAGTGTCTTAGCGGAAACATCGGTATGTCAAAGAGAAGTATGCTCCCCATGGTGTAGACCGACTACAATACCAGACAATTTCCTCATATTTTCCTTTAAAACTTTAGGAATGTCATTGAAGTGGTTGATTGGTAGGACTCTCAGACCCAGTTTTGACTTAACCGGTCGACGACCTGTGGTCCTGGTGGCAGTAGAATCGGTGGTAACTATGGCGGTATGAACTTTGCTTCCCAAGAGAAACTAGACGGGGATGCGAGTAGGCAAATTTTCAGTTGACTTTCGAGATTGTTTGGCGGATCTGACGTCTTTTGAAATCTCTTTCTTTGTACGAGGTGATATTGCATGCACCACTCGTTTAAGTAATTTATTAACTAAATAGCCCTCTTTGGTAGCTAGCCTCTGAAAACTTAACTGACTCGGGTGATAGGAGCAAGCCTCTTCCTCTCCTCACCTTGTACATGAAGCGATGGTAATGCAGTGGTGATTTTACGGATACTCTCGTATCCATCAGTATCCCTTCAAAGATGGAATCTACTTCGCCGCAGAAGAGGATAGGTTTTTAGTAATTCTAACTTATCATGGGGATCTTCCTTAACGGTTATCTCCTCGAGAGCCTGGGCTTTAGTGGCCCTCCAAACTCTTCTGTTGTGGTTTCTCCTTTGAGTTCGGGTTGGTGGTGCAGTCTTTGAACTTGATCTGATTTCGAACACTGATAGTGGAAAAGCTAATTCCTCAGTTAGATCTTTAATAATCATTTCTTCTTCCCCCTTAGCATCAGCGAGAACAACACGCTTGGTAGTTGTCAGGGCGGCAGCAGCAGTCTTGGCCTTCTTATAAGAAGGGAGTCGTGAAGACAGCTTAGGTTGAACAAAGCAGACGACTCCTTAACTTCTGGAGCGGTGACTTTCATCACGACGAATGGGACCTTCCTAAGGATAAACTCGAGGTCTTCAAATTCGGCTCCAAACTTAATGGTAGGAGCAACATTGCGGGCTTCATGGCTTGTCGGCAAGGGCAAGTTGCAATAAAAAAGTCAGCATTGGGTAGGCCATCACAACAGCTTTAAAACAAAAAGCTCTGGGGTTAGTTAAATAGCCAAAACGTTGTATCTTAGTACATGCACTAAAAATTAACAGAGGTCGATCTGTAGATTGGGTAAGTCTTAATTTGTGGGAAATTTAAAATTTTTAGTAAAAAGGCAATTTAAAAGTAGAAAATTTTAATTAATTTTGAAGTGCTCGTGGCACAACAAAATTTGATTTAATTTTCTAAATAGCAAATTAGACTGGGAAGGGAAATGTGAAGTGTTTAGGACCCAGTGCGGGAACTATTTAGCAAAACAAAATGCCTAGGTGGAACTAGTCCACCAACACACCTATTGGGGCCCACCTATTTAGCAACACACATTTGTTTTATAATCCAAAGAAGGAAGAACTAGGGGATGTCATGGATTCGGAGGAGGGCCTTGGTGACTTCCCAATCTATCCTAATGTTTTACTTCAGTTTTGAGGAGAAAATATTTAAGTATTTCATCCTACAAATTTCATTTATTAGGGCTTAAATTCGTTTGAAATGATCACACAAATAGCCCGGAAGATGTGAGGATTTAGGTTGTGATGAACGACAACCTCAGAATCCTACCACGAGTTAGGGCTTATATTATAAAATAGAGTTGTACAAAAGCCAAAAGATGAGGTGAGGATTTATGTTGCATCAGAAAACGACCTCGAAGTCCTACGGCTTAGGTTTTTTAATTCTAAGAAAGGCATGGTTTAGCTGGGGAAGATAGGTTTTGCTGTTGAAGATGGCCATGCTGCCCACCATGCTAGCTCCAAGCTCCTTGCCAAGACGAATTTAAGTTTTCTGGGGTGTCATATTATGATGTTAAATCAGGTGGCCCTATGGTTGAAGTTTTTTAAATGCTATGGGGGATGTTAAATTTGATTAGAGCGACACCGATTAGGATCCTACGGTTCCCTCATTCCGGTACAACTAATTTCTATTAGATTCACTTAGTCTAAATGAATTTATTAAACTCAACTTAATGAGTTCCATAATTTCATTTAGACCGTGGGAAGCCTCGTTAGCAACCGTAGGTTACCTCCTC